>NW_027362106.1:1045000-1175000 GCF_039654945.1 Dendrobates tinctorius
TGCCACATGGAAGGCAGTAAGAAAAAAACTAAACATGTCGTGGAGAGAAACACCTGAACCCTTGGGCATCTCCTGCCTTTAGATTAGGAAGAGAAAATAAATTCTACACAGAGTGGTTGGGGAAAGGTATACAGACGCTAGGGGGCTTACTACATCTACAAGAAGGCCGCTGGTTGGCGGGATTGGAAGCGATAGACAAATCTGAGCTGCCGAGATTTCATCTGATGTTATATAGTCAATTAAAGCATTATGTATTAGACCTCCTTCAGGATGTGAGGGAGGAAATCGATTCAGAAATATGGGAGGACTTGGTTACCAAAGACATTGGAGAAATATCTATCACCTCAATATATGGGATGCTGAGGGACATATCACTCCCTTCAGGGAAGGGCAAAATATTTCACAAATGGGAAAAACATACATGATGAAGAACTTGAGCACAAGATTCTGCGGGGCTGGGAATTGGTAAGAAAGCAAATCAATGAACAATGGAGAGATAGTCAGTTCAGAATAATGCCTAAAACAATAGGTGGCTTCAATATACCTCCGACTCTGCAGAATCCTGATAGGCAGACGAGCTGCCCAAAATGTACACTGTCCAAAACAGACACAGAACATGGACTGTAGTCAATGTCCCAGGACACAAGAACTCTGGTTCAAAGTCCAGGATATGTATCTGAATGTAACGGGGTCTACCAAGCTGGGGTACCTCTTTCAGTACCACCCCGTGTTTTCGGAGGTCCGCTCTGCGTTGGCTGGAGTCTGAATGAATGACGCTGGCTGGAATTCCTTGGTTACATGGGCGCATATAAAAGATCACTGCTTCTCCAGGTATTTGCAGTCTGACAACACTTTACTCACAGGACACAGAATATATCACACAGATACAGAGGGCCGGCCAATAGTAAAGCGGCAGGCCAGACATACATTACAAAAGCCGCAGGTGGCCGGAGCCTGCGGATGTTTACTGTGGGAATTACAAAGGTGGGGGGAGGGCGGACAAAAGGAGAATATCGTGTCCCCTCTGCCCAGGGGCGCAGCCTGTGAACTGATGCATTAGGGACATGCATCTCACATGGAACCTATTATACATACATATAACTGCACAACATATTCTGGGTGCTGAGTGGTTCTGTAACACTCAAGATCTGTGGGATATGGGTAGAAGTAGATCCATTGTGTATGACGGGTAAAAGAGGGGGACGGCTACATGACTTGTTTCACACCATTGCAATGGTGACAAAAACGTCTAATTCTGCAACACTGGCTAGCTAAAACACTCCCAGGGATAAAAGAGATCAAGGAAGGTTTAACATCGGTATTATTTTTGGAAAAAAGAGAAACAGAAAGAAATAAAGATAAAATGGAGAGTGTTTATAGAAACGTCACTGACCACCAGAGAAATTCAAGACTTAATGAGCGCCTTTGTGGATTCGGATTGGTGTCTATTAGAGGATTTGAGTGGTAATCTGGGTAAACTGAAATGTGTTATATGAGCTGTATGGAGGAAACGGTGGAGCTGGAGAGAAGGCGTCTGATCTCAGTCAATGTAATCTACTGTATGAAAATGTGGAGTGGACGTAAGGGGGGTTTGATAATTTTATATTTGTTAAGCTTATTTTTGCTTCTATTCAGGTGATAAGCAGGTTTAATATGTTCTTTGTAACAATTCAATGCAACGTTTATAACTTGTAATATGCAACTTCATTACAAAATCAATAAAAATGATGTTTCAAAAAAAAAAAAATATATATGGTTCCCGATAGTCAACTAGACTCAACTTCTTCCACCCGTCATACTCAACCTTCTCTAAACAATTGGCTACACCAAAACAAATTTGATATTTTCAGATGCCTTAATATCTCTTCCAGGAAATACACATTCTACTCAGAAGTAGTTCACAAAACCTCTTCCCGTATCGACTTAGTTTTGTGTGATGTCTGCAGGCTAAAGAAATATAAAAACATAAATATTGTAGACAAAGACAATTTCAGATCTTTGTGCGGTTATTGGAAAAGTTTTGTAAGGTCCACATATGGAAAACACCTTTCTCTGGAGATGTAACCCATCAATTTTAAAACTCCCAGAATACCAAAAAGAAATAGAAACGGCAACACTAAATTATTTCCGAAAATACATCAGACGAAATAAACCCATTTGTTATGATTGAGTCACCGTAGGAGGCAAAAACAGAAATGCTAGCTAAGTCCAGAAAACCAGAGAAGTTGGCAGCTATCGGATTGCAGACCCCTGAACCTATCAACACAACTAGCAGTAGCCGTGGGGGGTTCCAACGATGACCTAGACCCCTCGATCACAGCCGGAGAGATACATAGGCCTAAAGAAGGAAAGGGGAAATCTAACTGCCCCAGAGCAGACCCCAAAGCAATAGGCAGCCCCCACATATAATGACGGTGACGCAAGATGAAAACACTTACACAGACAGAAAGACAGGCTGAGCAAAGACGGGGCCCAAAAACTACCTAGATAGGAACGGATAGGAAGGCTGCTGTCTGCAATCTGCCAAAACCCTATCAGAGACAAAAGCCAACAAGCTGATATAAAAATGGCCCTGAAGCAACTAAGCTTCAAAAACTAAATCAGCACTCAGGTACTTTCAGAAGACAGAGCTAACGGAACACTGCACACTCCAGCAGGGAGTGGCAGAATCCAAAAAGCAAGAAAAACAAAAACAATCTTCAATGCAAAAAGGCAAAACAGAAAACTTAGCTTTAGGAGAGCAGGAATCAGACTGGTGTCCAAGAGTCCGCAGAGAAATCACCCGCAGGGCAGAAAGGGCGTAGGCTGCCTTAAATCCAGTCAGTGACTCCACTCAGCCAATCGTCTTCATTAGTCCCAGGTGCCTGATAATCAGGCTCACTACCTTCCTTCCCCAGAATAGGGAGTTCACCAGGCCTCAGTGAGGGAGGGGAAAATGAACTCACAACACCCATTCATACTATGGAATGCATACAAAGCAGTAATTAAAGGCCAACTAATCCAATTATCTGCTTGACATAAAAAAGTAACATAGAAAAAATTAAGGAACTACAAATCACAAATAAAAAATAAAGAGGACCAAGAAAACAACCTTACATCCCCCTCTTCTAAAATTCACTCAGAAAAAAAATGACATTGAGGCAACAGCTAAAGTCAGAAATCTATTCAGAATAGGACTATGATTAATTACTCCAAATTCAGAACATACTCATCCATTAACAAACCTACTAAATTTATGTTGAACAAATTAAAATAGGATAGAAATAGGAAACGGATTGACAAAATTAAGACACCATCAGGAGACAACAAATACCACCCAAAAGATCTTTCAAACGCCTTGGCTGAATTTTATAAGAAACTATACAAATTAGCCAATGACCCTTCAATCTCTCCCTATAATTCCGTGAACACCACCGCGCTTTTTAAGGACTTACCCGGAAATGACACAGCAGAAATGGAAATTTTACCTGCACTGTTTTCAGCTAAAGAAATAGAGGACACACTCAAGAAACTCAAAATCTCCGGGGCCGGACGGCTACACTAACGAATTTTATAAGATCTTTTCAAATCTATTATCCTCATGTTTGGCTCGGGTTTTTAACCAAGTAGCAATACTTGGAACATTCCCTAAGGAAATGTTAGAAGCGACGATAATATCAATACCCTAGCCAAAAGATGATTTAGATAAGGTCCAAAACTACAGACCCATATCACTGATCAACTGCGATATTAAAATCTGCTCTAAGATTATTGCAGACAGACTGAATAACATTCTTCCCTGCCTTATCTGTAACCACTGGATGGGTTTTGTGGGAGGACGTCAGGCCCCTGACGGTACCAGGAGACTACTTCATATTCTAAACATGATTAAATCATCAGGCACCCCCTCAATTTTCCTTACACTCGACGCAGAGAAAGCATTTGATAGGCTCAATGGGGACTATTTAAAAGACACACTGATCAAATTCGGCTTTAACCATAAATCACCATCCTCAATTTTCGCACTATACTTGAATCAGAGTGCAAAAATTTACATTAATCAATCACTTATGCGAATTCTTTCCCATATGCAATGGAACCAGACAGGGTTGCCCTCTCTCTCCACTCTTATTTATTCTGACTATTGAACCCCTAGCTGACAAAATAAGAAACCTCCCTTCTGTCTCTGGCTTCACCACCCATTCCAGACAAATCAAGATCAGCTTACTTGCAGATGATATTTTTCTAACTCTGACAGACCCTCAATCAACCAACGCTTTATTAGCTACACTTGAATCCTTTTTGACAATTTCTTATTATTAACTGCCAGAAATCCAAAGGTCTATATTTTTTATCGATAACCAAACCATCAAATATCTCGCTAGTGCAACTAATTTTGAATGGGTGGAGAGAGCGGTCACTTACCTTGGGATAATTATCTCTAAGAATTTTGATTTAACCATATCATCTAATCTGGAACTGATTACCAAAATTATTGCTAAAGATCTTAAAAATTTTGGAAACTTTGGTCTTTCTTGGAAGGGAAAAATACTAGTTATTATAACCTTCATTTTACCAAAATTCTTATATATCTTTAGGACTCTACCTCTAACTATTCCTTCACATTTTCTGGACAAAATTCAAGCGACTATCAACTCTTTTGTATGGAGTGGGAAGAAAGCTAGGGTAGGGTACAAATCCAAAAATAGCGGAGGCATCGCCCTCCCCAATATTAAAGCTTATTATCTATCTAGCTTGGTTAAATACAGCGTATACTGGATCAACAAAAATAACCCTCCAGCATGGACCCAATTAGAATACTCGTTCAATAATTACCGTCCCCTACAATATATCATTTTTGATCACCTATTCAAACCATACCTACCTAACCCTAAATTTCCGATCTCCCAGGCACGGATTAATGCTTGGACTACACTAGCCAAACCTGACATGAAAAGAAATAAATTAGAACTGATAACAAATTTTCCAATTTCTTTGCTAACCACTAGCTATAAAATAGATTTTCCTGATAATTGGAAACAATCGGGCATCAAAAAAGTAATAGAGATACACAATGGGGTCAACTTCATACCCTTTAAAGAAGTCAAAGAAAAATTTCATCTAGTTTCCCAAGACTTTGTTCTTTGTAATATTAAAAGATATTATCCGTAAATTCACAAGCACTAAAACTCCAGAAGTGGAAATTGTTTCACTACTATATAATAACCCTAACAATACATTTTTATGGAGCACTAAAAACCTTTACCGATACTTTAATAAAGATAATATTTTCGGGGGCGAGGCCAATAGGTGAATACTGTAGGATGTGTTTGCTTGGAGCTCCTGCCGTATACATCCTGTAAGGGTCCCGTTACACATAGCGACGCCCCAGCGATCCCGACAATGATACGACCTGGTACGGATCGCTGGTGCGTCGCTACATGGTCGCTAGTAAGCTGTCAAACAGACAGATCTACTCAACGACGCAGCAACGATCCGGCAAACCATATAACGACCTCAGCGGTCGTTGGGACCTTGTCACACAGCAGCGATTCTGCCCCTCGATAGGCGTGCTTCAACGAGGTTGCTCGTTGTTATGGCGTCAAACACAGCGATGCATGCTGGCCAGCGGGACACCAACGATCAAAAAATAGCCTAGGACATTCGAGCACAATCAGCGATATTGCAGCGGGGGGGCGGTCGCCGCCATGTGTCACACATAGTGAGATCGCTGGCGCGTCACAAAACCTGTGATGTTTCAGCGATCTCGCTAACGATCTCGCTATGTGTGAAGTACCCTTAAAAGCCATTAGAGCTGTGGGTGAGGGACAGAAGCCAGACTCCCTGCTGCCACAAACTGCCTGGAGTCCTGAAGTCTGGGGCTGGAGGTGCAATGAGGAGATCAAAAAGACAAGGGAGAGAAGAGGAAGGAGTACAGGAAGGAATCCAAGATGGCCCCCGCACAGCAGGAGAGAGTAAACAGAGAGACCTGTCTGAGGAGGGAGCTGCAAAACTCCAAAAGTTTGCTAGGACGTCTGCTTTTACTAGCATGACAGCAAAAATAGAACTACACTTACCGGTAGTTGAGTTTCTAAGACCCTCCACGACAGCACACAGGAGGTTGCCTCCCCATCCTAATTAGGGAAAGGAAACAATAGGTTAAATAGCCCTCCCCTTCCTCTAATCTCCAGTGTTTTCCAAGGACGACAGAGTGAATGCTTGAAATAATATTTATTCATTATGTCACATGACCAAAATTTGTTAGGGGGGGGAATTACCTGTGCTGTCGTGGAGGGTCTTAGAAACCCAACTACCGGTAAGTGTAGTTCTATTTTCTCTAATCCCCTCCACGACAGAACACAGGAGGTATACCAAAGAATAATGGTTTAGGGAGGGACCACGGCTTGCTCGACTTTCCTGCCAAAGGCTAGATCTCGTACTGACATAAGATCTAATCTATAATGCCTAGTGAAGGTATGGACTGAGGACCAGGTCGCAGTCTTGCAGATCTGCTCAATGGATGCATTAGCCTTTTCTGCCCAGGAGACGGAGACAGCTCTAGTGGAGTGGGCTTTCAGGGATACCGGAGGAGGTAGATCCTGATTTTAAAAAGCGGCCGTGATTGCTTTCTTGATCCAGTTAGCTAGGGAGCTTTTGTACACTTTCTTACCCCTTTGTTCGGTCCGCCATACTGAACAAAAAGATTCTGATCTTTCCTCCAGAGTTTTGTCTTTTCCAAATAGACCAGGACTGCTCGCCGGACGTCCAGAGAATGGAATCCCACTTCCCCCTCGTCCTTCGGGTTATCACAGAAGGAGGGCAGTATTATTTCCTGGGACCTGTGGAAATCCGAAGACACTTTTGGCACAATGGAAGGGTCTAGCCGGAAAATTACTCTATCGTCCAGAATTCTTAGATAGGGCTCTCTGATTGACAGAGCCTGAATTTCGCCCACTCTTCTTGCCGTTGTAAGGGCTACGAGTAGTGCTGTTTTCCAGGAAGGTTTATCTAGCTGGGTCTGGTCGATGGGTTCAAATGGAGGTTTCGTTAGACCCTTTAGTACTATATTCAGGTCCCATGCTGGGACCATGCTGGATTTATTTGGACGGATTCTGGAAGCTGCTGACAAATCTCTTGATCCATCGATGCTCTGCTAGGTTTTGGTCGAAGTAAGAACTCAGGGCTGATACTTGGACCCTCAAGGTACTTGGTTTTAGACCCTTGGATAAGTCGTCTTAGGACGAAAGGAAATCTAGGACGTAGGAAATCTAGGTTCTTTGCTAAGTCGGGGTGGAAGGGATCTATGGGAGTGGATCAGTACCATGCTGAGAGTCTTCCATATTTTGGAATATATGGCGTTTGTGATTGGTTTCCTGCTTTTTTAGTAAGGTGGATATCACCGCATCTGAGAGGCCTCTGGCTTTCAGGATTGTGGTTTCAGAAGCCAGGCTGCCAAGCTTAAGCTGTGGGGAGCCGGGTGAAGGATGGGACCTTGATGTAGAAGGTCGCGATCCAAAGGTAGGATCAGGGGACCCTCCGAGTTCATCAGTTTTAGGGCTCAGAACCAGCTCCTCTTTGGCCAGAGAGGGGCGATCAGGATAGTCTTGACCCCATCTGTCCTGACCTTTTTCAGTTTTCGGTATTAGGGGAATTTGTGGAAAGGCGTATGCCAGTCCGAAATTCCACGGGTGAGCGAAGGCATCCACCCTTGAGTGTTTCTCGTTTGCCCTATGGAGAAGTAATGCTTTGTTTTGGCATTCTCCCGGTTCGCAAATAGGTCTACCTATGGGAGACCCCATTTTTGGTTAAGGTATGGAATACTCTGACATTGAGGCTCCATCCTCCTGGATCTAAGTCTGTCCTGCTTAGGAAGTCTGTCTCGATGTTGTCGGATCCTTTCAGGTGGAGAGCTGAAAGGGACTGGAGATGGTGTTCGGCCCAGTCGAATATCCGTGTCGAAATGTTTTGCAGACTTCCGTATTTTGTGCTGCCCTGATGACGTAGATGGGCCACGGTGGTCATATTGTCGGAGTAATTTCGGACATGGGTTCCCTGGACTGATATTTCCGCTGCCTTTAGGGCTTCTTCTACCGCTCTCAGTTCTCTGTAATTGGAAGATTGTATTTCCGTGTCTTTGGGCCAGAGTCCCTGGAAGACTCCCTGAGGCGATATTGCTCCCCAACCGCGTTTGCAGGTGTCTGTTGTGATTGTAATCATGGGATACTGTATCCAGGGTGTCCCTTTTGCTAGGTTTCCCTGGTTGAGCCACCAGTTGAGAGACAGATTTACGTGCTGGGGTAGGGAGATTCTTGTATTGAGGGTCTCCGGGTCTTTGTTCCAGCAGGATAGGATATATCTCTGGAGTATCCTTGAGTGGGCCTGGGCCCAGGTGACCGCTTAGATGCAAGAAGTCATTGACCCTAATGTTGACATGGCAAACCTTATGGTCACCGTTTTCTGACTTTTTAGAGTCCGAACTTTTGATCTCACGCCCACCTGCTTGGTGGATGGAAGAAAGGATATCTGGCTCTGGGAATCTAGGAGGATCCCTAGAAAGACCTTCCTGGTTGAGGGATTCAGGTCTGATTTTTCCCAGTTTACTATCCAGCCTAGGGATGCCAGGGTCTGCAGGACTGATTGCAGGTGTTGTTTTAGAGTGGTGTTGGAGGGAGCCATGACCAGGAGGTCGTCCAGGTAAGGGACGACACATATGTCTTTCCCTCAGGACCCTGAACTGGAAGTGGTGGACTTCGTCTAGAGTGACCTTAGATATTGCCAATGAGATGGATGGGTACGTGGTAATAGGCCTCTTGGAGCTCTATGGTGGCGATGGCAAAGTCTTCTCCGATCAATGGTATCGTGGTCTTTATCGATTCCATCTTGAAACGTTGGTACCGGACATGTTAGTTCAGCTTCTTTAGGTTGATGAGGACCTGGAATTTCCAACTTGGCTTTTTTTTTTTTTAACTAAGAACAGCCTGGAGTAGTGGCCTTGACCCTGTTTAGATTCTGGAACTGTTGAGATCACCGCCGATGACAGCATCTTTTGGAGTTCTGAATGCAGAACTTTTTGAAGTCTTGCCGAAGGAAGAGGTGTTACTTCCAGGTTTTGAGGAGGGCTGGAGGAGAAATCTATTTTTACTCCCCATCTGACCGAGTCCAGGATTCTTCGATCGGTGGTTATCTTCTGCCAACTCGGGGAGTAGTCTGCGATTCTGCCCCCTACTTGCTCGGCGTCATTTCTTATCTCTCTGAGCGGGAGTCGTGAAAAATATTCCTGCCTCTTCTGCCTTTTGGGTAGCTCCATCGCCCTGTTTTTCCTTTACCCCTGTATTGAGGGGTTTGAGCTTGGGGTGGGTGATAGGGCTTTTTCTTGGGCGGTTTCGGCTCGGGAAGATTTTTCTTCTTGTCGGTCACCTTCTCTAACAGTTCGTCAAATGCGGGGCCAAATACTCGCCCTTGAATGGAATAGAGCATAATTTTGATAGGATATCTCCACTCCACATTTTTAGCCATAAGGCCCGTTGGGTGGTGTTGGAAAGCACGGATGTTCTTGCCGCAATACGGACCGATTCTGCTGAGGAATCCTTTAAAAAGGCTGCTGCCTTCTGCAGTAGCGGTATAGAAGTTAGAAGATCTTCCCTCGGAGTTCCACTTTTTATATGGTCCTCTAACTGCTGGAGCCATAGGTATAGGGTTCTAGTTACACAGGACGATGACACGTCTGTTTTTAAGGAAGTTGCTGAGGCTTCCCAGGACTTCCTCAGTAGACTATCCATCTTTCGGTCAAGCGGGTCCTTGAGCTGCGAGGAGTCCTCGAAGGGTAGCGTAGTTTTTTTTTTTAGCTACTCTGGCTACCTGGAGATCTACATTTGGAATCTCAGTCCAAGGTTTCGCGGCTTCTTCGTCCAGGGGAAACCGATCCTTCATTTTGCCTGGGATACTTAGCTTCTTTTCCGGGAGTTCCCATTCTTCTAAGATTAGACTCTGGATATTATCATGGATAGGGAAAACCATTTTCTTCCTGGACTTCAGGCCACCAAATAGATCATCCTGCACCGAGCGGGGTGGTCTATCTTCTTCTACTCCCATTGTGTTCCTGACTGCTGAGAGTAGTTCCTCCATATCGTTGGAGGAAAAGAACCATTTCTTATCATCCTCTGTCTGGGTTGGGGTTAATTCACCCTCTTCCCTCCAATCCGCAGAAACCGATGACTCGGGTTCGGAATCTGAGATGTCCTCAGGGGCATATTTCCTCTTCCTTGAGGTTGAGGCCCCCCCCGAATGACTGGGAGAAGGTAGCCAGGGACGACTGGATTTCCTGTCGCATCATCCCTCTTACTTCCTCCATCAGGGATGGTTGTTCCTCCCGTACGATTTTTTCCGTGCATTGCTGGTACAATGTCTTTTTATGATCGGAGGGGAGTTTTTTCCTACAGATGGCGCATTTGCAGCTTGTAGGTTTTTCTTCGGTTTTTGGTGTAGGATCCTTGTCTCCCTGAAAGAGAGAAAGGGAGGGGGGCCCCTAAGGAAGGATACTAAACCAAAAAGGTATATACCCTTTTACAAGTGTACTCACTGGGCCAGGGTTTGTGCTGGGCTCTGCAGAAGCAGGTTTCAGGGAAGACGCATCTATCATGCAGACGTTAGTCCTACCTTATGGAGTCTTCCATCAGGGTCATTAAATAGGAACAAAGATCCAGCATTTCCTTACCTCATCCAATCGGATGAGATCGCTCCCCCTCAGTTCCTGGCACCACCTGTTTTTCTCATTTTGTTTTCCAAATCAAACTTCCCCCACTGTGGAACGCAGGGCGGAAGTGACGTCGCGCCATTGGGCCCGGCGGTGAACGTCACTTCTGGTGCATGCCGTTCGGTTAGAGACGAGCATGCAGCGCGCGGGGGTGGAGCGGATCCTGGGCTGGGGAGCTACAGGAGGCCCCCAGCCCGACTCACCATCCATCATTGCCGGAGCACCGGAGGATGGTGCGGGTCCCGCCAGCGGCGGGAGCAGCATCCAGGGAGGAAGGTCAGCAACGATCGACCCCGGCTTCCCGGCTCACAGGTAAGAAAACTCCGGGAAATCGCCGGCCCCATCCACGGAGCACACAGATACTCTTCATCCCTATTAGGGACAGGAAAAAACTGGGGATTAGAGGAAGGGGAGGGCTATTTAACATCTTGTTTCCTATCCCTAATTAGGATGGGGAGGCAACCTCCTGTGTGCTGTCGTGGAGCGGATTAGACAAAAAGTCAGTACAAGAGCTGGGGCAGGGTCCAGATATACAGTTGTGGCCAAAAGTATTGACATCCCTGCAATTTTGTCAGATAATACTCAGTTTCTTCCTGAAAATGATTGCAATCACAAATTCTTTGGTATTATCTTCATTTAATTTGTCTTAAATGAAAAAACACAAAAGAGAATGAAGCAAAAAGCAAAACATTGATCATTTCACACAAAACTCCAAAAATGGGCCAGACAAAAGTATTAGCACCCTTAGCCTAATACTTGGTTGCACAACCTTTAGCCAAAATAACTGCGACCAACCGCTTCCGGTAACCATCAATGAGTTTCTTACAATGCTCTGCTGGAATTTTAGACCATTCCTCTTTGGCAAACTGCTCCAGGTCCCTGATATTAGAAGGGTGCCTTCTCCAAACTGCCATTTTTAGATCTCTCCACAGGTGTTCTATGGGATTCAGGTCTAGACTCATTGCTGGCCACCTTAGAAGTCTCCAGTGCTTTCTCTCAAACCATTTTCTAGTACTTTTTGAAGTGTGTTTTGGGTCATTGTCCTGCTGGAAGACCATGACCTCGGAGGGAGACCCAGCTTTCTCACACTGGGCCCTACATTATGCTGCAAAATTTGTTGGTAGTCTTCAGACTTCATAATGCCATGCACACGGTCAAGCAGTCCAGTGCCAGAGGCAGGAAAGCAACCCCAAAACATCAGGGTACCTCCGCCATGTTTGACTGTAGGGACCGTGTTTTTTTCTTTTAATGCCTCTTTTTTTCTCCTGTAAACTCTATGTTGATGCCTTTGCCCAAAAAGCTCTACTTTTGTCTCATCTGACCAGAGAACATTCTTCCAAAACGTTTTAGGCTTTTTCAGGCAAGTTTTGGCAAACTCCAGCCTGGCTTTTTTGTGTCTCAGGGTAAGAAGTGGGGTCTTCCTGGGTCTCCTACCATACAGTCACTTTTCATTCAGACGCTGACGGATAGTACGGGTTGACACTTTTGTACCCTCGGACTGCAGGGCAGCTTGAACTTGTTTGGATGTTAGTCGAGGTTCTTTATCCAACATCCGCACAAACTTGTGTTGAAATCTCTTGTCAATTTTTCTTTTCCGTCAACAACTAGGGAGGTTAGCCACAGTGCCATGGGCTTTAAACTTCTTGATGACACTGTGCACGGTCGACACAGGAACATTCAGGTTTTTGGAGATGGACTTGTACCCTTGAGACTGCGCTCATGCTTCCTCACAATTTGGTTTCTCAAGTCCTCAGACAGTTCTTTGGTCTTCTTTCTTTTCTCCATGCTCAATGTGGTACACACAAGGACACAGGACAGAGGTTGAGTCAACTTTAATCCATGTCAACTGGCTGTAAGTGTGATTTAGTTATTGCCAACACCTGTTAGGTGCCAGAGGTAAGTTACAGGTGCTGTTAATTACACAAATTAGAGAAGCATCACAGGATTTTTCGAACAGTGCCAATACTTTTTTCCACCCTCTTTTTTATGTTTGGTGTGGAATTATATCCAATTTGGCTTTAGGACAATTCTTTTTGTGTTTTTTCATTTAAGACAAATTAAATGAAGATAATAACAAAGAATTTGTGTTTGCAATAATTTTCAGGAAGAAACTGAGTATTATCTGACAGAATTGCAGGGGTGTCAATACTTTTGGCCACAACTGTAGAGCATTGCATCTGGAGGAAAAGAGACACACACTCCTCAGATACGGAGATGCTGCTGGCAAAGAGGGCAGTGGCGGGGGAGGCAGGAGATAATGCTACAGAGGCTTCTTCAATAGACTTCTCCTTAATGCTGTGAATACAAGCAGTCTCGGTATTAATAAACTGCTCGGCCAAATACAGGAGTCGATTTTTACCATACAAAACACAAGCCGCGAAGACACCATCACATGTTTCTTAACGCAAGCAATCACTAGCCAGGTCTTTCCCCGGGAAGGAACAACCACGGGAAGGGCAGTCTCCAATGAAGGAAACCACCTATGCCAAAACATGGTATCCATCCACAGACAGCTGTTTCGGGGTATTGCCCCTCATCAGTGTGGAGTAGGAAACTGGCTAGTAGGAGCAATGCCTAGTAAAAGACTGTGAAAAATGAGGATGAATGAACTCATGGAGATCAACATCCAACACTGCAGAGACACCATCACGTTTCTCAACGCAGTGATTCTAGAGCAATGCCCCATACGTCATGATGGGCAGAAAGGGGCAGAAAGCACATAAGCAGTGGAGGGCAGAGCGAGTGTGCTGGAAGACGCATTTGCCCCAGTATGCACAGAAGTGCCGAATCATACACAGGCGATTAATGCACTGATGGAAATAGTGGATGATTTGGAGAATCGGACGCAAAGAAATAACATCCCCCAGCGCTCTGATTCTCACCCCAGGCTTCTATTAATAGAATCATTGGTATGGAAGTTAGGACCGGTCCACTCAGCTCTCTGGTTCTGACGCCAGGCCTCTCTTAAAGGGAATCTGTCACCGGAAGTTGGCAGCCTATATAAATGGCCTGTGTCCGGTCCGATGGGCGGTGTTTCTTCTTTTCTCCACCCCATCTGTGGCCGCCGTCCGCGATATTTTCCGGAATTATAGTTCTCCTTGCGCAAAGCAATCCTGCCTCGCGTACGCGCAGTATGCTTTGCCCAACTGCGGGAATAGCCGAAAATCCTTACTGCGCATGCGCCGATGCACTATGTCCCGGAACACAGCAAAATAATTCCGGGACATAGTGTACCGGCGCATGCGCAGTAATGATTTTTGGCGTTGCCCGCAATTGGGCAAAGCATACTGCGCATGCGCGAGGCAAGATTGCTTTGCGCATGCGCAAAATAATAACTACTCTAATTCCGGAAAATATCGCAGACGGCGGCCACGGATGGGGTGGAGAAAAGAAGAAACACCGCCCATCGGACTGGACATAGGGCATTTACATAGCCCGCAAATTCCCTGTGACAGATTCCCTTTAAAGGGATCCCCGGTATGGAATCGTAGAGTTGGAAGGGACCTCCTGGGCCATCTGGTCCAACCCCCTGCTCAAAGCAGGATTCGCTAAATCATCCCAGTCAGATGTCTGTAGAGCCTCTGTTTGAAGACTTCAATTGAAGAACTCACCACTTCTCGTGGCAACCTGTTCCACTCATTGATCACTCTGTCAAAAAGTTATTCTTAATATATAATCTGTGTCTCCTCTCATTCAGTTTCATCCCATTGCTTCTAGTCTTTCCTTGTGCAAATGAGAATAAAGATGATCCTTCTACAATGTGACAGCCCTTTAGATATTTGTAGACCGCTATTAAGTCTCCTCTCAGTCTTCTCTTTTGCAAACTAAACATTCCCAAATCCTGCAACCTTTTCTCATAAGACAGGGTTTGCAGACCGGTCACCATTCTGGTCGCTCTTTTCTGAATTTGCTCCAGTTTGTTGATGTCTTTTTTATAATGTGGTGCCCAAAACTGGACACAGTATTCCAGATGAGGTCTGACCAAAGAGGAGTAGATGGCAATAATGACTTCACGTGATCTAGACTGTATGCTTCTGTTAATACATCCTAGAATTGCATTTGCCTTTTTTGCAGCTGCATCACACTGTTGACTCATATTCAGTCTGTGATCTATTAGTATACCCAAGTCTTTTTCACATGTGCTGTTGCTTAGTCCTATTCCTCCCATTCTGTATATGCTTTTTTCATTTTTATTGCCCAGATGTAGTACTTTGCATTTTTCCCTGTTAAAAACCATTCTTTTAGTTGCTGCCCACTTCTCCAGTTTATTTATATCTTTTTGAATCCTCTCTCTTCTCTAGTATTAGCTATCCCTCCTAGCTTTGTGTCATCAGCAAATTTAATCAGTTTACCCTCAATTCCTTCATCTAAATCGTTGATAAAGATGTTGAACAATACAGGGCCCAGGACAGAGCCCTGTGGTACCCCACTTGAGACATTCTTCCAACTGGATGTGCAGCCATTTACAACCACTCTTTGGGTCCGATCACTAAGCCAGTTATGAATCCACCTAACAGTTGCCTTGTCCATTCCATACCTTGTCATTTTTTCAATAAGGATTGTATGAGATACTTTGTGAAAATCTTTGCTGAAGTCAAGATATACTATAGCTACAGCATTTCCTTGATCCACCCAATCAGTGATTCCGTCATAGAAGGAAATTAAGTTAGTCTGACATGACTACTTAGTTACAAACCCATGCTGACTCTGGTTAATCACTTCATTCTTATCCAGGTACTGACATACATGTTGTTTAATAATTTGTTCAAAGATCTTTCCCGGTATAGAAGTCAGACTCGCCGGCCTATAGTTGCCTGGGTCCACCTTCTTCCCCTTTTTGAAGATAGGAACAACATTTGCTCTTCTCCAGTCTTCTGGGACTTCTCCTGTTCTCCAAGAATTTTCAAAGATTATGGAGAGGGGTTCAAAAATTTCTTCTGCTATCCCCTTCAGTACTCTGGGGTGTAATTCATCTGGACCTGGAGACTTGAATTCATTTAGGTTAGCTAAGTGCTTCCTCACTATCTTTCTGTTTATAGATATCCTGGATTCTTCTATTCCCTTAATAGGATAGTGAAGAACAGTTGATGTTACATTTCCTTTCTGAGAGAAAACAGATGCAAAATAGGAATTTAAAAGTTCGGCCTTCTCAACATCCTGTCTTACCATTTCATTATTTTCATCCTGTAAAAATCCTATAGCATCTCTGACTTTTCTTTTACTTTTGACATAGCCCCAAAATCCTCTCTTATTGCTTTTGACGTCTCTTGCAAGCCTCAATTCATTGTCAGCTTTAGCTAATCTGATTTGTGCCCTGCAGGTTCTGCAGACAGCATTATATTTTTCTTTAGATATGCCTCCCTCCTTCCATTTTATAAACATTTCTTTCTTCCCTTTTAGCATGTGCTTAAGTTCTGTGTTCATCCATCCTGGTTTCCTTAAATACTTCCTATTCTTCCCTCTTTTCGGAATTGTTAACAATTGTGCTTTGAGAATTTCATTTTTCAAGATTTCCCATCCTTCCTGGACATTTTTGTCCTTAAGGATATCCAGCCATTGGATCTCTCCAATTCTCTTTCTGAATCCCTTAAAATCTGCCTTTCTGAAATCTAACCTTGACGTCTGAGTCTTCACAGGTCTTCCTCCTCTAGTTATCCAAAATTCTAAAATAGCATGGTCGCTACCTCCTGGGGTCCCAGCCACTTTTACCTCCTCAACCATTTCCTCCCTGTTTATAAGGATTAGATCCAAGGTAGCAGATCCCCTTGTTTTCTCCCCTACCTTTTGGAAGATAAAGTTGTCAGCAAGAGAAGATAAGAATTTCCTTGACCTGTTAGTTTTGCCTGAGAGAGATTCCCAACAAATGTCTGGATAGTTGAAATCTCCCATGACAACTATGTCATACTTTTTGGAGAACTTGGCCATTTGATGCATAAAGAGTTCATCCATATCTTCAGCTTGCACAGGCGGCCTGTAGTAAATGCCTACAATGGTGTCCTTTCCATTGTTCTGTCCTTATATTCTTACCCAAACAGTTTCCACAGAACTCCCAGTCTTTGAAGCTTGGATCTCAGTGCAGATATACGCGTTTCTAACATACAATGCGACACCTCCTCCCCGTTTATCAAGTCTGTTTCTTGCAAATAAGTTGTATCCTTCTAGCCTTGTATTCCAATCATGTGTATTGTCCCACCAAGTTTCAGTGATTCCAATGACATCATATTTCTTTTCCTGTGTTAGTAGTTCCAATTCTCCTTGTTTGTTGCCCATGCTTTGTGCATTAGTATAGAAACATTTTAGTTTGTGATTGGTTTCTCTTTCTCCAATATTTTTATTAATTAGATTCTTTTGTCTTTGTTCTTCCTTTCCACTTCTAATAGCAGAGTTCTCAATAGCATTTGTCAGGTGTATGGCTTTTTCTGGCCTTTTGCTTCCCTTCCCACATTGTTCTAGTGTAAAGCTCTCCTGATGAGTGCAGCAAGGCGACTTCCAAATACATGTTTTCCAGTCTTCGTAAGGTGCACCCCATCTCTAGCAAGTTGTCCATCGTATAGGTAATTCACTCCGTGATTCAGAAATCCAAATCCTTGCTGACGGCACCATCGACGTAGCCAGTTGTTCACCTGCAGAATCATATTCCACCTCCTTGTTCCATGGCCATCCACTGGGAGGATGGAAGAGAAGACCACCTGCGCTCCAAATTCTTTCACTTTCTTACCTAAGTTTTCAAAGTCTCTTCAGATGGTTTCCAGGTCGTTTCTTGCGGTGTCATTTGTCCCCACATGTATTAGCAGGAATGGGTAGTCATCTGTAGGTCTGAAGAGTCCTGATATCCTGTCAGACACATCTTTAATTTTTGCACCTGGAAGACAGCACATTTGTCTTGAAGTTATATCCGGTCTGCATATAGCGGCCTCTGCTCCTCTCAACAGGGAATCCCCCATGACCACCACTCTCCGTTTCTTCTTCACAACATTTTTCTTTCTCCATCCAGGAGGACTCTGAAGGCGTACAAGGTTGCTGTTTGTGGGCAAAGTCTTATCCTGATGTATTTCTTCATCGTTTTCCTGCGTGAGAGCCTGGTACTGGATCCTGAGAAGTATGGGTGTTGACTGCCTCACGATCCTCCTGCTTCTCTGGGTCACATGTTAGGACTGTTCCACTCAGAGCTCTGATTCTGACCCCAGGCTGATGGGATATTAGGGGTAGTAGTCTGGTGGCTCTGGCTGACGGGATGATGTGGGATATTAGGGGTAGCAGTCCGGTGGCTCTGGCTGACGGGATGATGTGGGATATTAGGGGTAGTAGTCTGGTGGCTCTGGCTGACGGGATAATGAGGGATTTTAGGGGTAGTAGTCCGGTGGCTCTGGCTGACGGGATGTGTCATGATCTGAGTGCGGGTTTGACTCGCACACGTGGGGTTAATGTCTGGAACCAGTGCTGATGACTGGCATTTCTGGGGTTAAAAGTTGTGATCCCAGTGCAGGCTTACTTGCACACCTGGGGCTATGATTGTGGCCTCTCCCTGGTTCTGGGAGAGGCTTCTTATAGCTTCAGGACGCTCCCATCCCCGTCAGTTATGCTTTCGCCCTTGGCATTGTGTGGTGACCTCTGAGTGTGTTTGTGCTGTGTTCTGGTTGCTTGATTTTCTGTGTACGACTCGGTCTCTTCTCTGGATATTGCTTTGGATTCTGCTTGGTACTTTCTATGTCTGTTTGGTTTTGACTTCTGCTTCGCCCTGACTATCCGTTCTGTCTCATCCCTGGTACTTTACTGATATCTCTGTGTATGACCTTCGTTTTGCCTGACTCTGAGTATTTCTGTATAGTGTCCTGCCAAATCTGAAAGCAGGACGCTAAGCCCTGCCCCCTTGCAGTCACATGACCGTAGGTCCTGTGACTGCTTGCTAAACTTCAGCGTTCACAGGTCCTGTGTATCTGTACTTTCCGGATGTACATGACCCCAGGCCCCCTACAGTGCGGGTGAGTCCCTGCTCAGCGGAGGCTGAACGCCGGCACTGACAGGATCCTGACATTATGATATGGGATATTAATGGTAGTAGTCCGGTGGCTCTGGCTGATGGGATGATGTGGGATATCAGGGGTAGTAGTCCGGTGGCTCTGGCTGACGGGATGATGTGGGATATTAGAGGTAGTAGTCCGGTGGCTCTTGCTGACGGGATGATGTGGGATATTAGTGGTAGTAGTCCGGTGGCTCTGGCTGACATAATGATGTGGGATATTAGTGGTAGTAGTCCGGTAGCTCTGGCAGACGGGATGATGTGGGATATTAGTGGTAGTAGTCCGGTAGCTCTGGCTGACGGGATGATGTGGGATATTAGTGGTAGTAGTCCGGTAGCTCTGGCTGACGGGATGATGTGGGATATTAGGGATAGTAGTCCAGTGGCTCTGGCTGACGGGATGATGTGGGATATTAGGGGTAATAGTCCGGTGGCTCTGGCTGACGGGATGATGTGGGATATTAGTGGTAGTAGTCCGGTGGCTCTGGCTGATGGGATGATGTGGGATATAAGGGGTAGTAGTCCGGTAGCTCTGGCTGATGGGATGATGTGGGATATTAGTGGTAGTAGTCCGGTGGCTCTGGCTGTGACGGGATGATGTGGGATATTAGTGGTAGTAGTCCGGTGGCTCTGGCAGATGGGATGATGTGGGATATTAGGGGTAGTAGTCTGGTGGCTCTGGCTGATGGGATGATGTGGGATATTAGTGGTAGTAGTCCGGTGGCTCTGGCAGATGGGATGATGTGGGATATTAGTGGTAGTAGTCCGGTGGATCTGGCAGATGGGATGATGTGGGATATTAGGGGTAGTAGTCCGGTGGCTCTGGCTGTGACGGGATGATGTGGGATATTAGTGGTAGTAGTCCGGTAGCTCTGGCTGACGGGATGATGTGGGATATTAGGGGTAGTAGTCTGGTGGCTCTGGCTGACAGGATGATGTGGGATATTAGTGGTAGTATATTAGGAGTAAAAAACGGATTAAAAACAACGTATTTGCAAAAAAACGTATCGACTAAATACCCTGTATTTGTTATCCAGCACTTGCTGATTACTGTCATATATTTTACTGCAGAGTATTTTTGCAAATCTGTTTTCTTGTTGTATCTCAGTTAGTGGGTGGTGTGAACGTTGTCTTATCGACTTGTTCACACTTGAGCATGTCACATGTGTTTTTAATCCGTTTTTTGCTTGCCTAGCATGGTTTGAGTGACCCCACCCCTCTCTTGTCTGGCATGCACAAAAGAGCTGTCTTGCACCACAAGCCCATACTAAGTAGCGCCTGTCCGAATCCTGTTCATTTTAGACACTGTTCAGATGTTCAGGTTTTAAATACATTAGATAGGGACTGCATCAATACGGGTGTTACGTGCTACAGAACCAATCAGCACCCAAAATATGTTGTGCAGTTATATGTATGTATAATAGGTTCTATGTGAGATGCATGTCCCTAATGCATCAGCCCACAGGCTGCGCCCCTGGGCAGAGGGGACACGATATTCTCCTTTTGTCCACCCTCCCCCCACCTTTGTAATTCCCACAGTAAACATAGGCAGGCTCCGGCCACCTGCGGCTTTTGTAATGCATGTCTGGCCTGCCGCTTTTCTATTGGCCTGCCCTCTATATCTGTGTGATATATTCTGTGTCCTGTGAGTAAAGTGTTGTGTCAGACTGGAAATATGTTCAGAAGCAGTGATCTTTTATATGCGCCCATGTAATCAAGGAATTCCAGCCAGCGTCATTCATTCAGACTCCAGCCAACGCAGAGCGGGCCTCCGAAAACACGGGGTGGTACTGAAAGAGGTACTCCAGCTTGGTAGACAGCGGACCTCCGAAAACACGGGGTGGTACTGAAAGAGGTACTCCAGCTTGGTAGACCCCGTTACAACGGGTTACCTTGATGCGGTGAAGCAGCTTGGTATACATTTTTTTGCAAAAAAACGTATCGACTAAATACCCTGTATTTGTTATCCAGCACTTGCTGATTACTGTCATATATTTTACTGCAGAGTAATTTTGCAAATCTGTTTTCTTGTTGTGTCTCAGTTAGTGGGTGGTGTGAACGTTGTCTTACCGACTTGTTCACACTTGTGCATGTCACATGTGTTTTTAATCTGTTTTTTCCTTGCCTAGCATGTATATATATCCGTATTTTTCGCTTTATAAGACGCTCCGGATAATAAGACGCACCCCAAATTTTGAGGAGAAAAATAGGAAAAAGCTTTTTTTTTAATAAAATGGTGTTTAATGTACATTTGGACATGAAACCAAGAATGTGTATCCTGGGATATCTGGGGATTGTGGTATTAATGCATCCATTCAATTGGGAATAGGGAAAATATTGTATCATACCAGAAAGTGTATCGCCAGGCAGTGGCTCTCGTGCAGTCCGACTGGGACTGACCAGATAATTAGAGACTTCAATAACACCATTCTAATGGAGAAAAAGACATATATTAAGAGAGGTGCTGGTAAGAAATTTGGGGAACAATAGGGAAAATGGATCAAATGTACCCGGGTTGTTTCAGAGGCTCTCGCTGAAGATGTGATATTTATACATTTATGTTAGAGTAGGATATAGAAGGGCGTAGGAATGATATCATCTGAAGAATGAATGTATTGGTGAATATTGCAGAAAAACACATAGGAAAGGAAGACATACCAGACAAGCGGATGGATTTACAGTGTTATGTAATGCAAGAATGTAATCTGTATTGCTGGGAAATTGTGATATTTTCCATAAAAATGCGTATATGGAAAAGTGGGAATTGGAATTATATACTTCAATAAGGCCCGAACAATGGGAAAATGCCATCAGAAACTCATTGACCCAAAGAACTCTTCCTTATGTTGGAGAGACTGCAGACTACCTGGTAACCTACGCCATATTTTAGGGAGCTGCCCCAAAAAAGGTATGTGGAAACTGGTATAGCTATATATTAATTCTCTTCTTAGACAATTTCCGTTAACCCCACAAGCCGCTCTTCTCTCAATCTATCTGGAAGAGTTGGACCCTTCAAGACGACTTGTTATTTATATTTTCCTGGTGGTTAGGAATTCCCTGGCATTGTACTGAAAAAGAGTGCATGTAGCTAAATTTTCAGATATTTTGGAAAAAATATCATTATAAGACTCATTAGAACTACGCTTTCCCATTATTAACGGCAACTTAAAAAAACACTCTAAGAAACAGGATAAATGGAAATCAATGTCTGCTATTTCCTAAATCCAAGAATTATCTTGGTGCTTCAACTGTTTCTTGACACTTAAGGGGGTTTTAAACATAGCGATATCGCTATAACGTCACCGATTTTGTAACGTGCTAGCGATATCGCCATGTGTGATACTTACCTCCGACCGCTCCCCCGCTGTCCATCGCTGATCTCACGAGAATGTCCGGCTCCATTTCTCGTCGTGCGCTTCCTGCTGGGGCCGACGAGCGATGCGTGGAGGCGGGAAGGAGGATGTCAGGATCGCTGTGTGTGAAAGGTGAGTATCGTGCGCTGCGTCGCTGCTGCATCACTGTGAGATCTGCCTGTGTGACAGCCACTAGCGATCATTTAGCGATGCAACAGCGATCCTGACCGGGTCGTATCGCTGGTGCATCGCTAAATGTAAAGGGGCCTTTAGAGTCAATGTCTGGCTGATGGATGTTACTTGCCGATCTGGTCAACACACAATTTTTTAATCCAAATTGTCCACAAAAGACGAAAATTATCTATGGCACTTCAAAAAATTCATATATCACAAACCAGAGTAAATAAACTCCAGATAGAAGAGTTCCATTTAAAATAAAGTTTATTTCAATATATCTTAAAAAAGACATACATAATAAAATGAAACAAGATGTCTCCAAAATGAGACGTCACCACAAATAAGTTAACCACTATCTGCACAAATTCTATGGTAAACAAAATTATACAAGGAATAAATTTACAAGAAAATTTCTATCCTTCTATACATAAATATATATACACATGGCTCTAAAGTCATATGCCTGAGTATTTATTTACAATCATCAAATTCAAAATATATAATGTATTGTAATACCAAACAATTATAGTGGATTGATAGAATTATTATTGAAAAAATACCAGGTAATGTATCTTTAAATAGGAGTCCAACTACATTAACCCCGTAATCATCTCATCTCACTGAAGCATATGATTACGGGGTTAATGTAGTTGGGCTCCTATTTAAAGATACATTACCTGTATTTTTTCAATAATAATTCTAAAAGTCCACTATAATTGTTTGGTATTACAATACATAATATATTTTGAATTTGATGATTGTAAATAAATACTCTTAGGCATACGACTTTAGAGCCATGTGTATATATATTTATGCATAGAAGGATAGAAATTTTCTTGTAAATTTATTCCTTGTATAATTTTGTTTACCATAGAATTTGTGCAGATAGTGGTTAACTTATTTGTGGTGACGTCTCATTTTGGAGACATCTTGTTTCATTTTATTATGTATGTCTTTTTTAAAATATATTGAAATAAACTTTATTTTAAATGGAACTCTTCTATCTGGAGTTTATTTACTCTGGTTTGTGATATATAAACACACAATTTTTGTATTCTTCTTGGTTTACCTCTATATACTGGTCACTAAGAACTTCTAAATCCTAATATAACTTTAAGGTAGATATACTCTACAACTCCTGTAATTTCATATACAAGTGTGATGGAATCTTGTATCTACGGAGTTTTCTAGTTTTTTTGTTATCCCCTCCACCTCGCGTTATACCTCCCCATCCCACTTCCTCATCCCTCTTTTCTCCCTCTCTTTTCCCTCCTCTCTCGTTATACTTCCCCTACCTCCCCCTCCCACTTCCTTCCTTTTCCCATCCTCATCCCTCCCCTCTCCCCATCCTCATCCCTCCCCTCTCCTTTTCTTCCCCTCTCATTACACCTCCCCTACCTCCCACTTCCTTGTTTCCTTCCTTTTCCCCATCCTCATTCCTCCCCTCTCCTTACCCCATCCTCATCCTTCCCCTCTCCATCTCGTTATACCTCCCCCTCCATTCTTTCCTTCCTTTTCCCATCCTCATCCCTCCCCCATCCTCACCCCTCCCCTCTCATTATACCTCCCCTACCTCCCCCTCCCACTTCCTTCCTTTTCCCATCCTCATCCCTCCCCTCTCGTTATACCTCCCACACTCCCTTCTTTCCTTCCTTTTCCCATCCTAATCCCTCCCCTCTCATTCCCCACTCATTATACCTCCCCTACCACTTCCTTGTTTCCTTCCTTTTCCCATCCTCATCCCTCCCCTCTCGTTATACCTCCCACACTCCCTTCTTTCCTTCCTTTTCCCATCCTCATCCCTCCCCTCTCATTCCCCACTCATTATACCTCCCCTACCACTTCCTTGTTTCCTTCCTTTTCCCATCCTCATCCCTCCTCTCTCGTTATACCTCCCACACTCCCTTCTTTCCTTCCTTTTCCCATCCTCATCCCTCCCCTCTCATTCCCCACTCATTATACCTCCCCTACCACTTGTTTCCTTCCTTTTCCCATCCTCATCCCTCCCCTTTAAATTTTTTTTTTAAAATCAATAAACAGTTAAATAAAAAAAAAAACCAAGCTGTGTGCATGAGATTTCTCAAATCTCAGACTTTGCTAGTATTGTAAAATGCAGCTTAAAATTTGCATAAAAAAAGCAGCAAAACAACAGTATGTGTTAGGGCTGGCAGAACGCACCAAATTATAAAATAGTAGTAGGTGCGTTCGCAGCCCGGGGTCCACCGTGCAGAGGTGGTACACTGCTGCTAGGTAATGGCGGGAGAATAAAGCGGTGTGAAAACAGTCACACGTGGGTTACGTCACCCAATGTGAACAGAAGCGAACTCTGTTAATTCACAGAGCCGCACAACCGCTGAACGTGGATGCCGGAGCCTGTTTAGCTCACAGAACCCGGCTAAAGAGCGCACAGCAAGCGGCCACAGAACTCTACCCCAAGGACACGGGGTTAGAGTCCCTCTAGGCCCACTGCGCGCGGCGTCGCTGCCACGAGCGCCGCTATAGACGCTGGCTAAGGAGTATGGAGCACGTGCACTGAGGCGTGCCGAGTCACCGACGATGAGTACTGCCTGTCTCTGACCTACCTACACCTAAGCCTGGGCGCTAGCAGGCTAGGCTGCACAACACATGCGTACCAAGGGTAGGGGTTTCATAATGAGTCAGTCACCAGAGACATTCATACGTGCATACATCACTCATTCCTTATAGTTTATCCTAGCGCATGGTCGAGCGGCCATGCGAACCTTTTATAGGCGCGAGAATCCGGGACCTTCCTGGCTTCTCGGATGGACCAATCCGAACAGGAGCAGGACCGGAGCACGTGACCTTCGATCTCCAATGGGAGATCACTTCACCGGCATGCTAAGTGGCCAGACATGAGGACTTAGTCCCTGGAGAATCTCGTTGCTGAGCAGCCTGCATTGCCATAGCTGTGCCAGAGGTGGCAGCAGCAAGTAAACCCACGGAGCTGGTCTGGGCAGAGAGCCAGGACCAACGAGTTTGCTGAGCAACCTTCTCTGCGGCTGGAGAGGAATAGGAGACCGCAGAAAGCAAGGCTCGGGATTCCTGCTGTGCAGCGACAGGAACCCGACGCCTAACAGTATGAACATAGCCTGAGTGTTTAAAAGTATGAAAAAAACCAAAACACACATGTTGAAATCTCCCACCCTTTTGCAAAATAAAAAAAAAATACACATTTGTTACTGCTTAAAAGTCCAATTTATCAAAATATACCTTACAGTAATCAGATCATTAACCCCTTTCTGCCATGAGACGTACTATCCCATCCATGTGCCCTGGGACTTAATTCCCAGGGACGAAATAGTACGTCATAGCTATCAGCGGCGCCCACGTGGTGAGCGCCGCTGATCGCGGCCGGGTGTCAGCTGATTATCACAGCTGACACCCGGCACAATGTGTCAGGGGCAGTCACGGACCGCCCCGACACGTTAACCCTTTGCACACCGCGATCAAACACAATCGCAGTGTACCAGGGGTTAAAGGGAAGCATCGGCAGGGAGGGGGCTCCCTCCGTGCTTCCCTGAGCCCCCCACGGCAGCGCAATGTGCTCCGCTGCTGCGGGGGGCTCCTTCCCTGCAGGGGGCTCCTTCCCTGCAGGCCCCCGAATCCAAGATGGCGACGGGGACCTTCGGGGGCCTGCAGGGAGCCGGCTTCCTCAGTGCCTGCAAAGCGCAGGCATGAGGAAGTCTGCAGTAGTGCCTGACAGATCGCTGATCTGTCACAGTGATCTGTGATGTGACAGATCAGTGATCTGGGACTATGTAATAAAGTTTAAAAAAAAAAAGTGTTAAAATAATTTTTTTTTTTTTTTAAAAATCGTCAAAAATTAGAAAAAAAAAAAAATATTCCCCCAATAAATTCATTTTTTGGAAATAAAAAAAACAATAAACGTACACATATTAGGTATCGCCGCGTCCGTAACGACCTGCTCTATAAAACTGTCCCATTAGTTAACCCCTCAAAAAATAAAAATAAAAAACGAAGCAAAAGATAATGATTTATCATCATACCGCCGAACAAAAAGTGCAATAACGTGCAATCAAAAAGACGCATATAAATATCCATGGTACCGCTGAAAACATCATCTTGTCCCGCAAAAAACAAGCCGCCATACAGCATCATCCGCAAAAAAATAAAGTTATAGCTCGCAGAATAAAGCGATGCAAAAATAATTATTTTTTATATAAAATAGTTTTCATTGCATAGAACCGACAAAACATAAAAAAACTACCTAAATGAGGTATCGCTGTAACCGTACCGACCCGAAGAATAAAGTCGCTTTATCAATTTTATCGCACACGGAAGGGTGTAAACGCACCCCCCAAAAAATTTCATGAAACGCTGGTTCTTGTTCATTCTGCGTCCCAAAAATCGGAATAAAAAGCGATCAAAAAATGTCACATGCCCGAAAATGGTACCAATAAAAACGTCAACTCGTCCCGCAAAAAATAGGTATTAGACCTACCGGTAATGATGTTTCCAGGAGTCCATCCTGACAGCACCATGGAGGACGTCCTCCTCCTCCTTACAGGGACAGGAAAGCACACGAGAGGTTAAAAGGCCCCGTCCCACCCCTTTCCCTAAGTGACTTAACAAGTACCACAGCGTGCATAATGCTATAACTCTTTTAATGGTATCATCATATTACATCATATGACATAACTTAACATAACCTATCCGGGAGGGAACTACCCGTGCTGTCAGGATGGACTCCTGGAAACATCATTACCGGTAGGTCTAATACCTATTTTCCAGGACGTCCACCTGACAGCACCATGGAGAGTACCAAAGCACCTCCTCAGGGTGGGAACACCGCCTGGAGAACTTTTCTCCAAAATGCGGTATGTTGGCCTGATAGCACGTCAAGTTTGTAGTGCTTGCAAAATGTATTCAGGCTGGCCCAGGTTGCCGCTCTACAAATCTGCTCAACTGAGGCGCCTGCGCGCTCGGCCCAGGAGGCTGAAACTGCCCTAGTAGAGTGGGCCCTTAAGGTATCTGGTGGGTTGGCGCCTTCCGACTGGTAGGCGTCTGAAATTACTGATGTGATCCATCTTACGATGGATGCCTTAGAGGCTTTTCTCCCCCTATTTTTGACCCCCGAAGAGGATGAACAGGTTTGAGTCAATACGCCAGTCATTGGTGGCCTCTAGATAGCTTATAACTGCCCGTCTTACGTCTAGGGAGTGGAGACGCTGTTCTTTCTCATTGCGGGGATTGCTGCAGAAGGATGGTAGCACTATCTCCTGATTTATATTCTGGTAAGAGGCTACTTTGGGGATAAAAGCCGGATCTAATCTTAAGATTATGTGATCGTCTCTGATCTGGAGATATGGATCCTTGGTGGACAGGGTCTGGATCTCCCCTATTCTTTTGGCCGTGGTGATGGCTACGAGGAAAGCCGTCTTTCGAGAAAGAATGTCCATTTCGACTCTATCACTAGGCATGTAGGGGTCCCTACATAAAGATCTGAGTACCAGGCCGAGGTCCCAGGGCGGGGTGAGCTGCCTAATTGTGGGGCGAAGACACTGCGTGGCCTTTATGAATCTTACCACCCAAGGATGGGAGGCTAAAGGGTAGTCGAAGAAGGCGCTCAAAGCCGAGATCTGGACCTTTAATGTACTGGGTTTAAGCCCCTCATTATATCCCGCCTGCAGAAAGTCTAGGACACTAGGGAGGTCAGGGGTACCTGCCGAGAGGTCGGACCTGCCACCTTCCAGGCAGAATCTCTTCCATATTTTTCTGTAGATTGCAGATGTTACCGGTTTCCTGCTGGCCAGTAGAGTGGATATGACCTGCTCAGATAAGCCCTTTGCTCTCAGGATGTCCCTTTCAGGATCCATGCCGAGAGGCGTAGCTTTGCTGGGTCTGGATGGCGAATCGGCCCCTGGTGGATAACATCTCCCTTCAGGGGTAGCTCGACTGGGTTTCCTACTGCCATGGCTCCTAGCAGCGGAAACCAGCTTCTCTTTGGCTAGTATGGCACTATTAATATCACCGACGCGCGGTCCTCGCAGATCTTCCTGAGTACCGCCGGTATCAGCGCCAGTGGTGGGAATGCATACAAGAGGGGTTCCGTCCAGGCCTGGCTCAGGCTCAGGGCATCTACTCCGTCCGGGTGGTCTGCTGGGTTCAAGGAGTAGAATCTGGCGACCTTTGAGTTCTTCCGGTTTGCAAACAGGTCTATACTGGGGGGTCCCCCAACGCTGACAAAGCTGATGGAAGATTTCTTCGTTTAGTTCCCACTCTGTCGGGCTGACCCGCTGTCTGCTTAGATAGTCTGCTACTACGTTCTGAGAAGCCTCTAGGTGGATTGCCGTTATGGAGAGGACCACCTCTTCTGCCCAGGCGAATATACGTTCTGCGAGTGCCTGGAGTGGTCGATGTCTCGGACCTCCCTGGTGCTTCAGGAATGAGACTGCCGTTGTGTTGTCGGACAATATCCGGACATGTCGATTTCTCACTACCGACCTGTTCTGACGCAGGGCTTCCCAGACCGCATAGAGCTCCCTGAAGTTGGAGGATCTGCTTCTGATGCTGACCGGCCATGTTCCCTTCTACGTGGGCTCCCCATCCCCACGTACTGGCGTCTGTGGTGATTACCACGTACGGCGAGGTTGTCCATAGCACGCCCACCTGTAAGTTCTGGGGCTGTATCCACCACCGCAGGGATCTTCTTACCGTGTCTGGTAAGGATATGGGCCAGTCGAGAGAATCCTGACGCCTGTTCCATCCTGTGAGGATTTCCTTTTGCAGGGGCCTCGAATGGAACTGGGCCCATCTGACGCATGGAATGCAAGCCGTCATCAGACTCAGAACTTCCATTGCACCTCTTATGGAGGAGCGATGTCTCAGTAGTCCCTTGACTCTGTCTTCAATTGTCTGCTGCTTTTTTCTCGGAAGCTGGGATATTCTGTCTCTTGAATCCAGAAGGACTCCCAGGAAGATCTTCCTGCTTTCTGGCTTTAGGTTTGACTTCTGGTCGTTGATCAGCCAGCCGAGATACTCCAGTGTTCTGATCGTTCGGCTCCTGTCCTGGATGAGCCTTTCTTCTGATCCTGCGACTAGGAGAAAGTCGTCTAGATACGGTATTATAATGACTCCCTGCTTTCTCAGGTAGGCTACCACCTCCGCTACCAGCTTTGTAAATATTCGGGGGGCCGAAGCCAGCCCGAAAGGAAGGCACTGGAACTGGAAGTGGCATGGTAGACTGATTGCGAATCTTAATAAGGTTTGAGATGCGGGATGGATGTGGACCTGATAGTATGCACTCTTCAGGTCCAGAGTACACATGACAGCATCCCTGTCTAGAAGTTGAATCGCTGAGCGTATTGATTCCATTCGAAACCTTTTGTATACCACCCAGGCATTTAGGGGTTTTAAGTTTATGATTGTTCTGGCCTCCCCAGATGGTTTTGTAATGGAGAATAGGGAAGAGTAATGACCTTTTCCCCTCTCCTGCTGCGGAACTGGCACTATGACCTCTGACCGGAGCAGGTCCTGTAGATCTGCCCACATGGTAGAGTTTTCCGGGACTACGGTGGGGGCGATGTATCTGTCGGGGGGAGGGGAATAACATACTATGCTGTACCCTTCTGTGATGGTTCTGAGGACCCACCGGTTCTGGGTTACCTGGCGCCACCTTGCTGCGAATCGTCGCAGTCTTCCCCCGACACCTATGGCGTCATTGCCTTCTAGACCTGGAGGATGACGCGAAAAGTGGGGCCTTGCTTCTCCCCCCTTGGCTCTGAGTGTTTCTAAAGGAGCCCCTGTTGGATCTACCCTGGCTCCTAAAATCGGTCTGTCTTCTGAAAAAGGACCCTCTACGAAAGGATTGGGGACGCTTTTCTTCTGGAAACCCCTTGTTTTTGTCAGACACCTACTCTAGGATGCTATCTAGAGCTGGCCCGAACACCCTTGAGCCTGAAAAGGGGATGGAGCAAAGCTTTGCCTTTGAAGCGTTATCCCCAGACCAAGACTTCAGCCAAACCACTCGCCTAGCTGCGTTGGAAAGGGAGCCGTTTCTGGCTGTGAATCTTACTGATTCGGCCGATGTATCTGAAAGGAACGCAGTGGCTGATTTCATCAGAGGGAGGGAAGCTAGGATCTCAGATCTAGGGGTCTTGTTGGATAAATGCTCTTCCAACTGCCCCACCCATAGGAACATGGACCTGGCCACTGAGGTGGCTGCTATGTTAACCTTAGTAAGGGCAGCTGCCGATTCCCATGTTCTCTTTAACAGAATATCCGCCTTCCGGTCCATCGGGTCTCTGAGACTTGATGAGTCCTCGAAGGGGATGGCGGTTTTTTTGGTCACCCTAGCTACAGGAACATCGATTTTAGGAATTTCCTCCCACAATCGTGTTTCCTCTGGGTCAAAGGGCAGTCGGCTCTTAAAGTCCCGAGACAGTACAAGTCGCCGTTCTGCCTCTTTCCATTCTTCTAGGACCATTGTCTTAATGTGTTCGCTTACGGGGAAAACAGTTTGCTTCCGAGCGACCAGTCCCCCAAACATCAGGTCCTGTCGGGACTGCGGTTTTGGAACATCCTCTATCTGCATGTGTTCCTTACCGCCAGCACCAAGTCCTCGGTGTCCTCTAACTTAAACAGGTATTTCCTGCCTTGGTCCCTCCTGTCAGTCGGGATCTCCCCCTGATCGGGATCCGAGTCCCGGGGGTCTGACCCTTCCAGCGAACTTGTCTCCGAGGCTAGCTCCATCTCCCACCTCGGCCGCTTCCGGCTTGGCCCCGGACTAGGGGACTGCTGCCGTGAGAGACTGGATCTGGAGGCCTGTACTTCCTCCCGAATCAAGGATCGCATCTCGGCCAGGAGGGACGGCTGCTCGTCTCTTACGACCCTTGAAGTGCAGGGTCCGCAGAGAGTCTTGGTATAGTTGTCTGGCAGCTTTACCCTGCAAACCGGGCATCTGACAGACTTAGATGTGGCCTTTACCGAGTCCTTAACCTCTGTCGGGGGGCTGGGGTACCCTTCTCCTGTACGATACAGAACAGGGATAGTGGGGTCAGTTGTCCTGGGCTGCGGGGAAGGCCGTGTGGGGGTTGGATTGCGCCAGGTGCACTTACCCCTCTGTCGGCTGGCACCTCTGGGTCCATACCCCTGAAGCAGCTGTTGCGTGCGGTGAGCTGCTAGCGTGCGGTGAACTCCTGGTGTGCGGTGAGCTGCTGGCGTGCGGTGAGAGCTGCTGGTGCGGTGGGCTGCTGGCGTGCACTGAGCTGCTAGCGTGCCCAGGCTGCTGGCGCGCTGTTTTCAAATCGGCGCGTGACGTCATCGCCGCGCGCCGGCCACTTCCGCTTCCTGTTCTGAAGCCCCGCCCACCGAGCGTCCTGCAATGGCGGCGCCCATCCGGCTTCGGGGACCCAGCTCCAGCTGCCCCGGGTTCTCTCTCGCCAGCGCCCACACCGCCGGCTGCGTGCGGGGCAAGCGCTTCCAGCCGCAACCGCTGCGCGGTCTGTATGTCGCGCCGACGCCCGCATCGCTCGCTGCCTGCAGGGACCCGGGCGACTGCCGCGCGGCCTGGAGCCGAGAGCCTCCCACCGGGAGGAGCGGCTTCCTCCAGGAGCGACGTCCTGCTCCTGGCTTTGGGGCAGAGGGACTCCCCACCGGGAAGTGTCGGCCCTGGGCATCCTGACAGGGGGAAGGATTGGACCGGCCGCCCGATCCCCATGCGCCCTCAGGTAATCTTTCTGCTTCTCTCGTATGTCCCTCCGTGCAGGGACAGGAAAGACACTGAGGGAAAGGGGTGGGACGGGGCCTTTTAACCTCTCGTGTGCTTTCCTGTCCCTGTTATGAGGAGGAGGACGTCCTCCATGGTGCTGTCAGGTGGACGTCCTGGAAAATAAGACCTCACATGACTCGGTGGGTCAAAATATGGAAAAATTATAGCTCTCAATATGTGGTGATGCAAAAACTATTTTTTACAATAAAAAGCATCTTTTAGCGTGTGACAGCTGCCAAACATAAAAACCGCCATAAATAGTAAATCAAACCCCCCGTTATCACCCCCTTAGTGAGGGGAAAATAATAAAATAAAAAAATTTATTTATTTCCATTTTCCCATTAGGGTTAGGGTTGGAGTTAGAATTGGGGGTTTCCACTGTTTGGGCACATCAGGTGCTCTCCAAATGCAACATGGCGTCTGATCTCAATTCCAGCCAATTCGGAGTTGAAAAAGTCAAATGGTGGTCCTTCCCTTCCAAGCTCTGCCATGCGCCCAAACAGTGTTTTACCCCCACATATGGGGTATCAGCCTACTCAGGACAAATTGCAAAACAACTTTTGGGGTCCTATTTCTCCTGTTACCCTTAGGAAAATAAAAAATTGGGGGCAAAAATATCATTTTTGTGGAAAAAAATGATCTTTTTATTTTCACGCCCGGGCGTTATAAACTTCTGTGAAGCACTTGGGGGGTCAAAGTGCTCACCACACATCTAGATAAGTTCCGTCGGGGGGTCTAGTTTCCAAAATGGGGTCACTTGTGGGGAGTTTCAATAGTTTAGGTACATCAGGGGCTCTCCAAACGCACATGACACCCGCAGAGCATTCCATCAAAGTCTGCATTCCAAAACGTCACTACTTCCCTTCCGAGACCCGACGTGTGCCCATACAGTAGTTTTCTCCCACATATGGGGTATCAGCGTACTCAGGACAAATTGGACAACAACTTTTGGGGTCCAATTTCTCCTGGTAACCTTGGGAAAATAAAAAAATTGGTGACTAAAAGATAATGTTTGTGGAAAAAAATACGATTTTTTTATTTTCACGCCCGGGCGTTATAAACTTCTGTAAGGCACTGGAGGGGTCAAAGTTCTCACCACACATCTAGATAAGTTACTTGGGGGGTCTAGTTTCCAAAATGGGGTCATTTGTGGGGGGTTTCCACTGTTTTGGTACATCAGGGGCTTTCCAAACGCGACATGGTGTCCAATCTCAATTCCAGCCAAAAACGTCAAATGGCGCTGCTTCCCTTCCGAGCTCTGCCATGCGCCCAAATAGTCGTTTACACCCACATATGGGGTATCAGCGTACTCAGGACAAATTGCACAATAACTTTTAGGGTCCTGTTAACCTTGGAAAAATAAGAATCGAGGGTGAAAAGATCATTTTTTTGGAAATAATATGATTCTTTAATTGTACCGCTGTACGTTATAAACTTCTGTGAAGCCCTTGTGGGGTTCAAAGTTCTCACCACACATCTAGACAAGTTCCTTGGGGGGGTCTAGTTTCCAAAATGAGGTCACTTGTAGGAGGTTTCCACTGTTTAGGTACATCAGGGGCTCTCCAAATGTGACATGGCGTCCGATCAGAATTCCAGCCAATTTTGCATTGAAAAAGTCAAACGGCGCTCCTTCCCTTCTAAGCTCTGCCATGCGCCCAAACAGTGGTTCTCCCCCACATATCAGGTAACAGCGTACTCAGGACAAATTGCACAATAAGTTTTACAGTCCAATTTCTCCTGTTACACTTGGTAAAATAAAAAAAATTGAACCTGAAGTATTTTTTTGTGAAAAAAAGTTAAATGTTCATTTTTTTTTTTAAATATTCAAAAAATTCCTGTGACGCACATAAAGGGTTAATAAACTTTTTGAATGTGGTTTTTGACACCTTAAGGGGTGCAGTTTTTAGAATGGTGTCACTTTTGGGTATTTTCTATCATATAGACCCCTCAAAGTGACTTCAAATGTGATGTGGTCTGTAAAAATAAAATGGTGTTGCAAAAATGAGAAATCGCTGGTCAATTTTTAACCCTTACAACTTCCTAACAAAAAAAAAATTTTGGTTCCAAAATTGTGCTGATGTAAAGTAAACATGTGGGATTTAAGGGCATAAAAATTCAAAGTTGGAAAATTGAGAAATTTTCAAAATTTTCGCCAAATTTCCGTTTTTTTCACAAATAAACGCAAGTTATATGAATGAAATTTTACCACTAACATGAAGGACAATATGTCACGAGAAAACAGTGTCAGAATCACCGAGATCCATAGAAGCGTTCCAGAGTTATTACCTCATAAAGGGACAGTGGTCAGAATTGTAAAAAATGGCCCGGTCATTAACGTGCAAACCACCCTTGGGGCTTAAGGGGTTAAACAGCAAAATGGAAAAAAAAAAAAAAATTAAAAGCCAGAATTTATTTTGGCCGTCACAACATTGCCGTAAAAGGCGATCAAAACATTGTATGAATAAAACCGTCAGATCATGGCGCAAAACACTCAGCCCCTGATCCCGAAAAATGCACTAGAAAGCAGAAAAAAATGCCAAGTGTGATGAAATTGCAAGATAATGCCATTTTCAAAGACTTTTTTGAGTTTTTTTATTTACCATGTTCACTATATGGTAACACTTAAAAAATAAATCCTATTTGCTTGTAAGTGGCGAGTAAAAATTTTGAAATTGGGGTTTTTGTTTTTTTTCATGATTTCTAAATTTTTTCTTGCCAAAGGAAAAAAAAATATGAAATTGCACTTATTTTCCAATGTCAACACTCTGGCCATTTTTCCTGCTTTCCAGTACATCACATGATAACATGAATTGTGGACAGAATGAGGACAGAGAAACAAAAAAAGCTCTAGGAAGAACGGGTGGAAAGAAATGAAAACGTAAATATGGAAAATGGCCACCACGAGAAAGGGATAAGACCCCACTGAATGCAAAAGAACAAGTACAATAATGGTGGCGGAATCCTGTGAGAGATCACTGTGAAGTACTTATGCCGGTGATCCCTGTGCTGCTCGGCGTGGATGCAGGATGGCACAACGCCACTAATCCTCAGGGTATTACTGATGGCAAATCCCAAGCTGTAAGCAGGAGAAACCCAAGGAAAATCCAGCAAAAGATCAGAGGAGGGGGCAGCTGCATGTACAGCAGAGCAGAAAGAGAGGGCGTAGCAGAAGGGGAGAGGAAAAAAGCGGCACATACTGAGGGGGAGCACAGGGCACAGCAGAGAGGGAGAGGAAAGAAGCCGCACATACTGAGGGGGAGCGCAGGGCACAGCAGAGAGGGAGAGGAAAGAAGCCGCACATACTGAGGGGGAGCGCAGGGCACAGCAGAGAGGGAGAGGAAAGAAGCCGCACATACTGAGGGGGAGCGCAGGGCACAGCAGAGGAGGAGAGGAAGGAAGCCGCACATACTGAGGGGGAGAAAAGGGCACAGCAGAGGGGGAGAGGAAGGAAGCCGCACATACTGAGGGGGAGCACAGGGGACAGCAGAGGGGGAGAGGAAGGAAGCCGCACATACTGAGGGGGAGCACAGGGCACAGCAGAGGAGGAGAGGAAGGAAGCCGCACATACTGAGGGGGAGCACAGGGCACAGCAGAGGAGGAGAGAAAGGAAGCCGCACATACTGAGGGGGAGCACAGGGCACAGCAGAGGGGGAGAGAAAGGAAGCCGCACATACTGAGGGGGAGCACAGGGCACAGCAGAGGAGGAGAGGAAGGAAGCCGCACATACTGAGGGGGAGCACAGGGCACAGCAGGGGGGGGGGGGGGGAAGAGGAAGGAAGCCGCACATACTGGAGGGGGAGCTCAGGGCACAGCAGAGGGGGAGAGGAAGGAAGCCGCACATACTGAGGGGGAGCACAGGGCACAGCAGGGGGGGGGAGGAAGGAAGCCGCACATACTGAAGGAGAGAGGAGGGCAGAGCAGAGGGGGGAGAGGAAAGAAGCCGCACATACTGAGGGGGAGCACAGGGCACAGCAGAGAGGGAGAGGAAGGAAGCTGCACATACTGAGGGGGAGCACAGGGAACAGCAGAGGGGGAGAGGAAAGAAGTCGCACATACTGAGGGGGAGCACAGGGCACAGCAGAGAGGGAGAGGAAAGAAGCCGCACATACTGAGGGGGAGCACAGGGCACAGCAGAGAGGGAGAGGAAAGAAGCCGCACATACTGAGGGGGAGCACAGGGCACAGCAGAGGGGGAGAGGAAGGAAGCCGCACATACTGAGGGGGAGTGCAGGGCACAGCAGAGGGGGAGAGAAAGGAAGAAAGGAAGCCGCACATACTGAGGGGGAGCACAGGGCACAGCAGAGGGGGAGAGAAAGGAAGCCGCACATACTGAGGGGGAGCACAGGGCACAGCAGAGGGGGAGAGAAAGGAAGCCGCACATACTGAGGGGGAGTGCAGGGCACAGCAGAGGAGGAGAGAAAGGAAGCCGCACATACTGAGGGGGAGCACAGGGCACAGCAGAGGGGGAGAGAAAGGAAGCCGCACATACTGAGGGGGAGTGCAGGGCACAGCAGAGGGGGAGAGAAAGGAAGCCGCACATACTGAGGGGGAGCGCAGGGCACAGCAGAGGTGGAGAGGAAGGAAGCCGCACATACTGAGGGGGAGCACAGGGCACAGCAGGGGTGGGGGGGGGGGGGGGGGAGAGGAAGGAAGCCGCACATACTGAGGGGGAGCACAGGGCACAGCAGAGGAGGAGAGGAAGGAAGCCGCACATACTGAGGGGGAGCGGAAGGAAGCCGCACATACTGAGGGGGAGCGCAGGGCACAGCAGAGGAGGAGAGGAAGGAAGCCGCACACACTGAGGGGGAGCACAGGGCACAGCAGAGGAGGAGAGGAAGGAAGCCGCACATACTGAGGGGGAGCACAGGGCACAGCAGAGGAGGAGAGGAAGGAAGCCGCACATACTGAGGGGGAGCACAGGGCACAGCAGGGGGGGGGGGAGGAAGGAGGCCGCACATACTGAGGGGGAGCGCAGGGCACAGCAGAGGGGGAGAGGAAGGAAGCCGCACATACTGAGGGGGAGCGCAGGGCACAGCAGAGGGGGAGAGGAAGGAAGCCGCACATACTGAGGGGGAGCGCAGGGCACAGCAGAGGGGGAGAGGAAGGAAGCCGCACATACTGAGGGGGAGCGCAGGGCACAGCAGAGGGGGAGAGGAAGGAAGCCGCACATACTGAGGGGGAGCGCAGGGCACAGCAGAGGGGGAGAGGAAGGAAGCCGCACATACTGAGGGGGAGCGCAGGGCACAGCAGAGGAGGAGAGGAAGGAAGCCGCACATACTGAGGGGGAGCGCAGGGCACAGCAGAGGGGGAGAGGAAGGAAGTCGCACATACTGAGGGGGAGCGCAGGGCACAGCAGAGGAGGAGAGGAAGGAAGCCGCACATACTGAGGGGGAGCGCAGGGCACAGCAGAGGAGGAGAGGAAGGAAGCCGCACATACTGAGGGGGAGCGCAGGGCACAGCAGAGGGGAAGAGGAAGGAAGCCGCACATACTGAGGGAGAGAGGAGGGCAGAGCAGAGGGGGAGAGGAAGGAAGCCGCACATACTGAGGGGGAGCGCAGGGCACAGCAGAGGGGAAGAGGAAGGAAGCCGCACATACTGAGCGGGAGCGCAGGGCACAGCAGAGGGGGAGAGGAAGGAAGCCGCACATACTGAGGGAGAGAGGAGGGCACAGCAGAGGGGGAGAGGAAGGAAGCCGCACATACTGAGGGGGGAGCGCAGGGCACAGCAGAGGAGGAGAGGAAGGAAGCCACACATTCTGAGGGGGAGCGCAGGGCACAGCAGAGGAGAGGAAGGAAGCCGCACATACTGAGGGGGAGCGCAGGGCACAACAGAGGGGGAGAGGAAGGAAGCCGCACATACTGAGGGAGAGAGGAGGGCAGAGCAGAGGGGGAGAGAAAGGAGGCCGCACATACTGAGGGGGAGCGCAGGGCACAGCAGAGGGGGAGAGGAAGGAAGCCGCACATACTGAGGGGGAGCGCAGGGCACAGCAGAGGGGGAGAGGAAGGAAGCCGCACATACTGAGGGGGAGCGCAGGGCACAGCAGAGGGGGAGAGGAAGACACAGCAGAGGGGTAGAGAAAGGAGGCCGCACATACTGAGGGGGAGAGGAGGGCACAGCAGAGGGGGAGAGGAAGGAAGATGCACATACTGAGGGGGAGAGGAGGGCACAGCAGAGGGGGAGAGAAAGAGGCCGCACATACTGAGGGGGAGAGGAAGACACAGCAGAGGGGTAGAGAAAGGAGGCCGCACATACTGAGGGGGAGAGGAGGGCACAGCAGAGGGGGAGAGGAAGGAAGCCACACATACTGAGGAGGAGCGCAGGGCACAGCAGAGGGGGAGAGAAAGGAGGCCGCACATACTGAGGGGGAGAGGAGGGGACAGCAGAGGGGGAGAGGAAGGAAGCCACGCATACTGAGGAGGAGCGCAGGGCACAGCAGAGGGGGAGAAAGGAGGCCGCACATACTGAGGGGGAGAGGAGGGCACAGCAGAGGGGGAGAGGAAGACACAGCAGAGGGGTAGAGAAATGAGGCCGCACATACTGACGGGGAGAGAAAGGAGGTCGCACATACTGAGGGGGAGCGCAGGGCACAGCAGAGGGGGAGACGAAGGAAGTCGCACATACTGAGGGGGAGAGGAAGGCACAACAGAGGGGTGGAGAAAGGAGGCCGCACAAACTGAGGGGGAGCGCAGGGCACAGCAGAGGAGGAGAGGAAGGAAGCCGCACATACTGAGGGGGAGCGCAGGGCACAGCAGAGAGGGAGAGGAAGGAAGCCGCACATACTGAGGGAGAGAGGAAGGACAGCAGAGGGGGAGAGAAAGGTGGCCGCACATACTGAGGGGGAGAGGAAGTCACAGCAGAGGGGGAGAGAAAGGAGGCCGCACATACTGAGGGGGAGAGGAGGGCACAGCAGAGGGGGAGAGGAAGGAGGCCGCACATAGTGAGGGGGAGAGGAGGGCACAGCAGAGGGGGAGAGAAAGGAGGCCGCACATACTGAGGTGGAGAGGAGGGCACAGCAGAAGGGGAGAGGAAGAAGGCCGCACATACTGAGGGGGAGTGGAGGGCACAGTAGAGGGGGAGAGAAAGGAGGCCGCGCATATAGCACAGGGGGAGAGGAAGGAGGCCGCATATACTGAGGGGGAGTGCAGGGCACAGCAGAGGGGGGAGAGGAAAAAGGAGGCACATACTGAGGGGGAGCGCAGGGCACAGCAGAGGAGGAGAGGAAGGAAGCCGCACATACTGAGGGGGAGCGCAGGGCACAGCCGAGGGGGAGAGGAAGGAAGCCGCACATACTGAGGGGGAGAGGAGTGCACAGCAGAGGGGGAGAGAAAGGAGGCCGCACATACTGAGGGGGAGAGGAGGGCACAGCAGAGGGGGAGAGAAAGGAGGCCGCGCATATAGCAGAGGGGGAGAGGAAGGAGGCCGCACATACTGAGGGGGAGAGGAGGGCACAGCAGAGGGGGAGAGGAAGGAGGCCGCACATACTGAGGGGGAGAGGAGGGCACAGCAGAGGAGGAGGAGAGGAAGGAGGCCGCACATACTGAGGGGGAGAGGAGGGCACAGCAGAGGAGGAGGAGAGGAAGGAGGCCGCACATACTGAGGGGGAGAGGAGGGCACAGCAGAGGAGGAGAGGAAGGAGGCCGCACATACTAGGGGGAGAGGAGGGGACAGCAGAGGAGGACAGGAAGGCACAACAGAGGGGGAGAGAAAGGAGGCAGCGCATATAGCAGAGGGGGAGAGGAGGGAGGCCACGCATACAGCAGAGGGGGACAGGAGGGAACACAAAGAGCAGAGCGGGAGAGGAAGGCACAGCAGAGGGGGGAGAGGAAGGAGGCCACGCATACAGCAGAGGGGTTCAGGAGGGGACACATACAGCAGTGGGGGAGAGGAGGGCACAGCAGAGGGGGAGCGCAGGGCGGCCGCACATACTGAGGGGGAGAGGAGGGCACACATACAGCAGAGGGGAAGAAAAGGGCACACCAGAGAGGCGAGGGCACAGCAGAGGGGGGAGAGGAAGGAGGCTGCGCATACAGCAGAGGAGGAGAGGAGGGGACACATAGCAGAGGGGAAGAAAAGGGCACAGCAGAGGGGAAGAAAAGAAGGGCACAGCAGAGGGGAAGAAAAGGGCACAGCAGAGGGGAAGAAAAGGGCACAGCAGAGGGGGGAGAGAAAGGAGGCCGCGCATACAGCAGAGGGGGAGAGGAGGGCACAGCAGAGGGGGAGAGGAAGGAGGCCGCGCATACAGCAGAGGGGGAGAGGAGGGGGCACATACAGCAGAGGGGGAGAGGAGGGGGCACATACAGCAGAGGGGGAGAGGAGGGCGGCCCCGCACACACAGCAGAGGGGGAGAGGAGGGCGGCCCCGCACACACACACAGCAGAGGGATGGAGGAGGGCAGCCCAGCACACACAGAAGGGAACAAAAGGGCACAACAGAGGAGGAGAGGAAGGCACAGCAGAGGGGGAGAGAAAGGAGGCCGTGCATATAGCAGAGGAGGAGAGGAAGGAGGCCGCGCATACAGCAGAGGGGGACAGGAGGGGACACATACAGCAGAGGGTGACAGGAGGGGACACACACAGCAGAGGGGGAGAGGAGGGTGGCCCTACACACAGCAGAGGGGGAGAGGAGGGCGGTCCCGCACACACACAGCAGAGGGATGGAGGAGGGCAGCCGCACACACACAGCACAGAGGGATGGAGGAGGGCGGCTCCGCACACACAGCAGAGGGGGAGAAAAGGGCACAGCAGAGGAGAAGGCGGTACAGCAGAGGGGGAGAGAAACGAGGCCGTGCATATAGCAGAGGGTGAGAGGAGGGCACAGCAGAGGGGGAGAGGAAGGAGACCGCGCATACAGCAGAGGGGGACAGGAGGGGACACATACAGCAGAGGGGGAGAGGAGGGCGGCCCCACACACAGCAGAGGGGGATAGGAGGGCGGACCCGCACACACAGCAGAGGGATGGAGGAGGGCAGCCACGCGCATACAGCCCAGGGGGAGAGGAAAGCAGCCGTACATGCAGCAAACAGGGAAAGTGTCAGCACACATGGCAGGTTAGGGTGGCCACGCCATATGCCAATCCTAGCCCCACAAAAAGCGCCACTACCTGGCTGCAGTGAGAACTACACTTGTAATCTAAAAATCCCACCTACCTCCAGCTCAAGGTCCTGTGGTTCTGCTGCAGATAGTGGAATGACGGCAATCTTTGTGATTTTGTAGATTTCATGGCTTTCAGGAAGGATGCCAATCAAGGATTTCTGGCGAATAAGAAGAAGCCACCAGGGAAGATCTGTAGAGAAGCAGTGTGTCTGTAAGTGGAAGAAACCCTTAACCAAACCTGAAGATCTGGATGTCAAGGACAATAAATTACCAATCATCACCCAAACAGCCCTGCTAAAGGGGAACACCTGCAATCCACCATCCCTCTGATCCTCTCAGAGTTCACAAGAAGAAAAAGCTTCTAGAGGGACAGGGGCCAAAGGAAATCCAAAATCCCTTCCCCTGACATTGACGTCAACCTGCCCTCACAACCTTATGTGAACTCCATGATCTTATCAGCTGTCCTAAGTATGAGGACCCAATCTTCCGATATGTGATCCCAAGCAGCAAATAACTATTGTAGCAGCAGCCACTGACCAGGACGAAGCTGCCAATCATTATCATCCGGAGGAAACCATAAATGACAGGTCTAGTAGCGAGGTCATGTTATCTGCATCCTGCGACCAGAGACAGCCGCAGGCAAGGGACAGCGTCTGCCATGAAGGATCCGTGCTGCACCAGAAGTCCTCAGTTATCACTGCCTACCCTCAATGAGGCAGTGCCACCTCGGCTCCAGTACTGCATCCAGTACAAACATGTGAGACGACCACAGAGCAGAAATAAAAGGACAAGTTCTATGTAAATAAACGTTATCGAGACAAGTCAGAGGCTGCAATCAGTCCGAGATCTACTCTGCCTGGACTCACCCACAGGGCACACACCAACCCATCTGGCACAGACCACCACAGAACTTGTGCTCCTTCATTACAGCAGTGCAAGGAGAGGGTCAAAACTGGATCAGAGATCAGTAACGCATCACCCAATAGTTAGCAAACTGGTCCTGATCTAGTCCTGCTCTCACCGCCGGATACCTGCTGGAACATGCACAATCCGGAATGAGCAGAGCTGTGACAATAGTCCAGGCTAATTACTCACCTGCACTCATACACTGCAACAAACCATCAGCTCGTGTAAAAAAAAATAAAATAAAATCCTCACATGAGCACATCAGTACATATTGAGCGGCTGCTGTAACCTCGCCCGGCACTGACTGACAGCCGGCCCAGCAGTGCATCAGTACATAGTGAGCGGCTGCTGTAACCTCGCCCGGCACTGACTGACAGCCGGCCCAGCAGTGCATCAGTACATAGTGAGCAGTGTTGTGAGTTCATTTTCCCCTTCACTGTCGATGTCTGATGAACTCCCTCTTCTGGTGAAGGAAGGTAGTGAGGCTAATTACCAAACACATGATCTGGTAGATGATGACTGGGTAACAGGAACTGCTGACTGGATATAAGGCAGCCGACGCCCTTCTGAGTCGCTGGTGATTTCTCTGCTGGATTCTTGGAGACCAGTCTGATTCCTGCTTCCCAAAGATAAGTTTTTGCTCTGCTATTGAACTTATTAGTTTTGTTTACCTTGTTTTTTGGAGTTCAGCCATCCCCGGTCGGGGGTGTGCTGAGTTCCATTTTTGTCTCTGATCAGTTTGTCTCTTTGCTCTGTCTTCAGAATTTACCTGAGTGCTGATATAGTCTTTTTGAAGTCCTAGCGACTTCAGGGCCTGTTTTTCCTATCAGACGGTTGGGACATTTTTTGGTAGGGTTTTTTGCGGATTGCAGACAGCAGCTTTTCTATCCTGTCCTTTTTAGTTAGCTTGGGCCCCATCGTTTGCTCAACCTATCTTTCTATCTGTGTTAGTGTTTTCATCTTGCTTCACCGTCATTATACAGTGGGGCAAAAAAGTATTTAGTCAGTCAGCAATAGTGCAAGTTCCACCACTTAAAAAGATGAGAGGCGTCTGTAATTTACATCATAGGTAGACCTCAACTATGGGAGACAAACTGAGAAAAAAAAATCCAGAAAATCACATTGTCTGTTTTTTTTTCATTTTATTTGCATATTATGGTGGAAAATAAGTATTTGGTCAGAAACAAGCAATCAAGATTTCTGGCTCTCACAGACCTGTAACTTCTTCTTTAAGAGTCTCCTCTTTCCTCCACTCATTACCTGTAGTAATGGCACCTGTTTAAACTTGTTATCAGTATAAAAAGACACCTGTGCACACCCTCAAACAGTCTGACTCCAAACTCCACTATGGTGAAGACCAAAGAGCTGTCAAAGGACACCAGAAACAAAATTGTAGCCCTGCACCAGGCTGGGAAGACTGAATCTGCAATAGCCAACCAGCTTGGAGTGAAGAAATCAACTGTGGGAGCAATAATTAGAAAATGGAAGACATACAAGACCACTGATAATCTCCCTCGATCTGGTGCTCCACGCAAAATCCCACCCCGTGGGGTCAGAATGATCACAAGAACGGTGAGCAAAAATCCCAGAACCACGCGGGGGGACCTAGTGAATGAACTGCAGAGAGCAGGGACCAATGTAACAAGGCCTACCATAAGTAACACACTACGCCACCATGGACTCAGATCCTGCAGTGCCAGACGTGTCCCACTGCTTAAGCCTGTACATGTCCGGGCCCGTCTGAAGTTTGCTAGAGAGCATTTGGATGATCCAGAGGAGTTTTGGGAGAATGTCCTATGGTCTGATGAAACCAAACTGGAACTGTTTGGTAGAAACACAACTTGTCGTGTTTGGAGGAAAAAGAATACTGAGTTGCATCCATCAAACACCATACCTACTGTAAAGCATGGTGGTGGAAACATCTTGCTTTGGGGCTGTTTCTCTGCAAAGGGGCCAGGACGACTGATCCGGGTACATGAAAGAATGAATGGGGCCATGTATCGTGAGATTTTGAGTGAAAACCTCCTTCCATCAGCAAGGGCATTGAAGATGAAACGTGGCTGGGTCTTTCAACATGACAATGATCCAAAGCACACCGCCAGGGCAACGAAGGAGTGGCTTCGTAAGAAGCATTTCAAGGTCCTGGAGTGGCCTAGCCAGTCTCCAGATCTCAACCCTATAGAAAACCTTTGGAGGGAGTTGAAAGTCCGTGTTGCCAAGCGAAAAGCCAAAAACATCACTGCTCTAGAGGAGATCTGCATGGAGGAATGGGCCAACATACCAACAACAGTGTGTGGCAACCTAGTGAAGACTTACAGAAAACGTTTGACCTCTGTCATTGCCAACAAAGGATATATCACAAAGTATTGAGATGAAATTTTGTTTCTGACCAAATACTTATTTTCCACCATAATATACAAATAAAATGAAAAAAAACAACAGACAATGTGATTTTCTGGATTTTTTTTTCTCAGTTTGTCTCTCATAGTTGAGGTCTACCTATGATGTAAATTACAGACGCCTCTCATCTTTTTAGGTGGTGGAACTTGCACTATTGCTGACTGACTAAATACTTTTTTGCCCCACTGTATGTTGGGGGCTGCCTATTGCTTTGGGGTCTGCTCTGGGGCAGTTTAGATTTCCCCTTTCTTTCTTTAGGCCTATTTAGTTCTCCGGCTGTGATCGAGGGGTCTAGGGCATCGTAGGAACCCCCCATGGCTACTGTTAGTTGTTGTGGATAGGATCAGGGGTCTGCAATCCGATAGCTACCAACCTCTCCGGTTTTCTGGACTTAGCTTGTATTTTTGTTTTTTCCTCCTTCGGTGACTCATTTGTTGAGAGTTCATTTTCCCCTCCGTCACTGAGGCCTGGTGAACTCCCTGTTCTAGTGAAGGAAGGTAGTGAGCCTGATTATCAGGCACCTGGGACTAATGAAGACGATTGGCTGAGTGGAGTCACTGACTGGATTTAAGGCAGCCTACGCCCTTTCTGCCCTGCGGGTGATTTCTCTGTGGACTCTTGGACACCAGTCTGATTCCTGCTCTCCTAAAGCTAAGTTTTCTGTTTTGCCTTTTTGCATTTAAGATTTGTTTTTGTTTTTCTTGCTTTTTGGATTCTGCCACTCCCTGCTGGAGTGTGCAGTGTTCCGTTAGCTCTGTCTTCTGAAAGTACCTGAGTGCTGATTTAGTTTTTGAAGCTTAGTTGCTTCAGGGCCATTTTTATATCAGCTTGTTGGCTTTTGTCTCTGATAGGGTTTTGGCAGATTGCAGACAGCAGCCTTCCTATCCGTTCCTATTTAGGTAGTTTTTGGGCCCCGTCTTTGCTCAGCCTGTCTTTCTGTCTGTGTAAGTGTTTTCATCTTGCGTCACCGTCATTATATGTGGGGGGCTGCCTATTGCTTTGGGGTCTGTTCTGGGGCAGTTAGATTTCCCCTTTCCTTCTTTAGGCCTATGTATCTCTCCGGCTGTGATCGAGGGGTCTAGGTCATCGTAGGAACTCCCCACGTCTACTGCTAGTTGTGTTGATAGGTTCAGGGGTCTGCAATCTGATAGTTGCCAACTTCTCTGGTTTTCTGGACTTAGCTAGCATTTCTGTTTTTGCCGCCTACGGTGACTCAATCATAACACTCATTCATAACAGAGCAGCAGCTGTAACCTCGCCCGGCACTGACTGACAGCCGGCCCAGCAGTGCATCAGCACATAGTGAGCGGCTGCTGTAACCTCGCCCACCACTGACTGACAGCAGCCCCAGCAGTGCATCAGTACACAGTGAGCGGCTGCTGTAACCTCGCCCGGCACTGACTGACAGCAGCCCCAGCAGTGCATCAGTAGTGAGCGGCTGCTGTAACCTCGCCCACCTCTGAGTGACAGCAGCCCCAGCAGTGCATCAGTACATAGTGAGCGGCTGCTGTAACCTCGCCCACCACTGACTGACAGCCGCCCAAGCAGTGCATCAGTACATAGTGAGCGGCTGCTGTAACCTCGCCCACCACTGACTGACAGCCGCCCCAGTATTGCATCAGTACACAGTGAGCGGCTGCTGTAACCTCACCCACCACTGACTGACAGCTGGCCCAGCAGTGCATCAGTACATAGAGAGCGCCTGCTGTAACCTCTCCCAGTACTGACTGACAGCTGGCCCAGCAGTGCATCAGTACATAGTGAGCGGCGGCTGTAACCTCGCCCAGTACTGACTGACAGCTGGCCCAGCAGTGCATCAGTACATAGTGAGCGGCGGCTGTAACCTCGCCCACCACTGACTGACAGCCGCCCCAGCAGTGCATCAGTACATAGTGAGCGGCGGCTGTAACCTCGCCCACCACTGACTGACAGCGGCCCCAGCAGTGCATCATTACATAGCGACATAGTGAGCGACTGCTGTAACCTCGCCCGGCACTGACTGACAGCCGGATTTCACAGGACATTCACTGAGACTGCTAATAAGGAAATGACGATGGGAGGAGCTGTAATAAGGAGGTGACGATGGGAGGAGCTGCAATAAGGAGATGACGGGGGGAGCTGCAATACGGAGATGACGGGGGGGGAGCTGTAATACGGAGATGACGGGGGGGAGCTGTAATACGGAGATGACGGGGGGAGCTGCAATACGGAGATGACGGGGGTGAGCTGTAATACGGAGATGACGGGGGGGGAGCTGTAATACGGAGATGACGGGGGGGGAGCTGTAATACGGAGATGACGGGGGGGGAGCTGTAATACGGAGATGACGGGGGGGAGCTGTAATACGGAGATGACGGGGGGGGAGCTGTAATACGGAGATGACGGGGGGGGGCAGCTGTAATAAGGAGATAATGGAGGGCGCTTTACTGATGAGCAGTGGAGCTGGAGAAGTCTTTAGAGAAGGTTAGGGGACCATTCACATACAGAAATGACTTGTGTCGCCCTCAATAGTAGATTTGCTCTCAATCATCGGATAGGCTCCTCCAGCCGCAGCATTCCACCACACAGAAGACATTTCAGCCATTATGACCTTGTGCAGTGAGTCACAGGAGCCCATCCCATACCTGGCTCAGAGCCGCAGCTCTTTGTAGTCATCTTCACCCACTGAGGACGTGCTCTTACCTGTGTGCAGCTGAACCTTCCCGATTATTCCTTCCACCAGTCCTAAGCAGATTGGATTCCAGGCTAGAAGAAGGTCTGTGGCTGCAAAAAACAACAAAAAGAAGGCATCCATAAAGGAGAAGACAGCACGTATAGTACTGCAGATGCTGAGTAACACGGAAGAGGTCCTCACAGAGTCATGGATGCCACAGACACCACTGAGGCAAAGGAACCAATAAACTCATGGGATTTCACTGTTAAGCGAAGGGTTAATATCTCATCAAAAAGAAAACTCAATCTCTGACCTTAGCAATGATCAGATACTGCTAGCGTTTGGCTGCATGGGTTACATGTCCCCGAGTCGAGATGTCGTTCTCACTCTTTCACCCACAAGAAAAGAACGCTCTTAAATGTCACCCCGCATATCCCTGGTCAATCAGTCCTCAGGGTGCGAATCTTCTCTGATGAGCAGTTCGCGGCTGCGGATGCCCTGGAGCACCAATGTGGACGCCCGGCTCCGGATGCCCTGGAGCACCAATGTGGACGCCCGGCTCCGGATGCCCTGGAGCACCAATGTGGACGCCCGGCTCCGGATGCCCAGGAGCACCAATGTGGACGCACGGCTCCGGATGCCCAGGAGCACCAATGTGGACGCACGGCTCCGGATGCCCTGGAGCACCAATGTGGACGCCCGGCTCCGGATGCCCTGGAGCACCAATGTGGACGCCCGGCTCCGGATGCCCTGGAGCACCAATGTGGACACCCGGCTCATCTTCTACACAAACTTACAAACGCCATAAAGCAGGCTCTTGTGTGCCATTTAGCGTGTGTGCGTGGATTCTTTAGTGCTGTGGTGTGGGTGGTCCCATGCATTATGGCATTTGGTGTGGAATGTGTTCCCATGTGTGCGTGTTCCCACATGGTTGTTATGTGTTCCCATGTGGCATGTGTGTGCAGTCCCATGTGGTGTGATGTTGATGTTGTGGGTGTCCACTCCCGTGTGTTTGTTGGGTGTGTTCCTGCGGGGCGTGTGTTCGTTCCCAAGTGGTGTGGTGCGTGTGTTTGTGTTCCCATGTAACGTGCATGTTCCCATGTAGTGTGGGTTCCCATGTTTTGTAGTGTGTGTTTGTGTTCCCATGTAATGTGCATGTTCCCATGTTTTGTGGTGTGTTTGTGTTCCCATGTAATGTGCATGTTCCCATGTAGTGTGGGTTCTCATGTTTTGTAGTCTGTTTGTGTTCCCATGTAATGTGGGTTCCCATGTTTTGTAGTGTGTGTTTGTGTTCCCATGTAATGTGCATGTTCCCATGTTTTGTGGTGTGTGTGTTTGTGTTCCCATGTAGTGTGCATGTTCCCATGTAGTGTGGATTCCCATGTTTTGTAGTGTGTGTGTTGCCATGTAACGTGCATGTTCCCATGTAGTGTGGGGTGTGTGTGTGTGTGTGTGTGTGTTCCCATGTAATGTGCATGTTCCCATGTAGTGTGGGTTCCCATGTTTTGTGGTGTGTGTGTTCCCATGTAGTGTGCATGTTCCCATGTAGTGTGGTTTCCCATGTTTTGTGGTGTGTGTGTGTGTGTTCCCATGTAGTATGCATGTTCCCATGTAGTGTGTGTTCCCATGTAGTGTGCATGTTCCCATGTTTTGTGTGTTTGTGTTCCCATGTAATGTGAATGTTCCCATGTAGTGTGGGTTCGTGTTCCCATGTAGTGTGGGTTCCCATGTTTTGTAGTGTGTGTGTCTGTGTTCCAATGTAATGTGCATGTTCCCATGTTTTGTGGTGTGTTTGTGTTCCCATGTAATGTGCATGTTCCCATGTGGTGTGGGTTCCCATGTTTTGTAGTGTGTTTGTGTTCCCATGTAATGTGCATGTTCCCATGTAGTGTGGGTTCCCATGTTTTGTAGTGTGTGGGTTTGTGTTCCCATGTAATGTGCATGTTCCCATGTAGTGTGGGTTCCCATGTTTTGCAGTGTGTCTGTGTTTGTGTTCCCATGAAATGGGCATGTTCCCATGTAGTGTGGGTTCCCATGTTTTGTAGTGTGTGTGTGTGTGTGTATATGTGTTCCCATGTAGTGTGCATGTTCCCATGTTTTGTAGTGTGTGTGTTCCCATGTAATGTGCATGTTCCCATGTTTTGTACTGTGTTTGTGTTCCCATGTAATGTGCATGTTCCCATGTAGTGTGGGTTCCCATGTTTTGTGATGTGTGTGTGTTCCCATGTAGTGTGCATGTTCCCATGTAGTGTGGGTTCCCATGTTTTATAGTGTGTGTTTGTGTTCCCACGTAATGTGCATGTTCCCATGTTTTGTAGTGTGTTTGTGTTCCCATGTAATGTGCATGTTCCCATGTAGTGTTGGTGTCCATGTTTTGTAGTGTGTGTGTGTGTGTGTGTGTTCCCATGTAGTGTGCATGTTCCCATGTAGTGTGGGTTCCCATGTTTTGTAGTGTGCTTGTGTTCCCATGTAATGTGAATGTTCCCATGTAGTGTGGGTTCCCATGTTTTGTGATGTGTGTGTGTTCCCATGTAGTGTGCATGTTCCCATGTAGTGTGGGTTCCCATGTTTTATAGTGTGTGTTTGTGTTCCCACGTAATGTGCATGTTCCCATGTTTTGTAGTGTGTTTGTGTTCCCATGTAATGTGCATGTTCCCATGTAGTGTTGGTGTCCATGTTTTGTAGTGTGTGTGTGTGTGTGTTCCCATGTAGTGTGCATGTTCCCATGTAGTGTGGGTTCCCATGTTTTGTAGTGTGCTTGTGTTCCCATGTAATGTGCATGTTCCCATGTAGTGTGGGTTCCCATGTTTTGTGATGTGTGTGTGTTCCCATGTAGTGTGCATGTTCCCATGTAGTGTGGGTTCCCATGTTTTATAGTGTGTGTTTGTGTTCCCACGTAATGTGCATGTTCCCATGTTTTGTAGTGTGTTTGTGTTCCCATGTAATGTGCATGTTCCCATGTAGTGTTGGTGTCCATGTTTTGTAGTGTGTGTGTGTGTGTGTGTTCCCATGTAGTGTGCATGTTCCCATGTAGTGTGGGTTCCCATGTTTTGTAGTGTGCTTGTGTTCCCATGTAATGTGAATGTTCCCATGTAGTGTGGTTCGTGTTCCCATGTAGTGTTGGTTCCCATGTTTTGTAGTGTGTGTGTGTTCCCATGTAGTGTGCATGTTCCCATGTAGTGTGGGTTCCCATGTAGTGTTGGTTCCCATGTAGTGTAGTGTGTGTGTTCCCATGTAATGTAGTGTGTGTGTGTGTTCCCATGTAATGTGCATGTTCCCCTGTAGTGTGGGTTCCCATGTTTTATAGTGTGTGTTTGTGTTCCCATGTAGTGTGCATGTTCCCATGTAGTGTTGGTTCCCATGTTTTATAGTGTGTGTTTGTGTTCCCATGTAGTGTGCATGTTCCCATGTAGTGTGGGTTCCCATGTTTTATAGTGTGTGTTTGTGTTCCCATGTAGTGTGCATGTTCCCATGTAGTGTGGGTTCCCATGTTTTGCAGTGTGTGTGTTTGTGTTCCCATGTAATGGGCATGTTCCCATGTAGTGTGGGTTCCCATGTTTTGCAGTGTGTGTGTTTGTGTTCCCATGTAATGGGCATGTTCCCATGTAGTGTGGGTTCCCATGTTTTGTAGTGTGTGTGTGTGTGTGTGTGTATGTGTTCCCATGTAGTGTGCATGTTCCCATGTTTTGTAGTGTGTTTGTGTTCCCATGTAATGTGCATGTTCCCATGTTTTGTAGTGTGTTTGTGTTCCCATGTAATGTGCATGTTCCCATGTTTTGTAGTGTGTTTGTGTTCCCATGTAATGTGCATGTTCCCATGTTTTGTAGTGTGTTTGTGTTCCCATGTAATGTGCATATTCCCATGTAGTGTGGGCTCCCATGTTTTGTAGTGTGTGTGTGTGTGTATGTGTTCCCATGTAGTGTGCATATTCCCATGCAGTGTGGGTTCCCATGTTTTGTAGTGTGTGTGTGTGTGTGTGTGTGTTCCCATGTAGTGTGCATGTTCCCATGTGGTGTGGGTTTTGTAGTGTGTTTGTGTTCCCATGTACTGTGCATCTTCCCATGTAGTGTGGGTTCCCATGTTTTGTGGTGTGTTTGTGTATGTGTTCATGTTCCCATGTAGTGTGGGTTCCCATGTTTTGTAGTGTGTGTGTGTGTGTGTGTGTGTGTGTGTGTGTGTGTGTGTGTGTGTGTATGTGTTCCCATGTAGTGTGCATGTTCCCATGTAGTGTGGGTTCCCATGTTTTGTAGTGTGTGTGTGTGTGTTCCCATGTAGTGTGCATGTTCCCATGTGGTGTTGGTTTTGTAGTGTGTTTGTGTTCCCATGTACTGTGCATCTTCCCATGTAGTGTGGGTTCCCATGTTTTGTGGTGTGTTTGTGTATGTGTTCATGTTCCCATGTAGTGTGGGTTCCCATGTTTTGTAGTGTGTATGTTCCCATGTAGTGTGGGTTCCCATGTTTTGTGGTGTGTTTGTGTGCCCATGTAATGTGCATGTTCCCATGTAGTGTGGGTTCGTGTTCCCATGTAGTGTGGGTTCCCATGTTTTGTAGTGTGTGTGTCTGTGTTCCCATGTAGTGTGGTGTGTGTGGGTTCCCATGTTTTGTGGTGTTTGTGTTTCCATGTAGCGTGCATATTCCCATGTGATGTGGTGTGAGAGTGTGTGTGCTCCTATGTGGTGATGTGCGTCTGTGTGTTCCTGAGTGGTGTGTTCCCATGCAGTGTCTGTTCCTGTGTGGTGTGTGAGGCAGTGACTGGTGTTACACGTGAGGGTCACTGTATGTTCCCTCTAGGATGCGCACAGAGGCATATTGAGGCCATGAGAGTGCATTGCATCACAGGCGTAGCTGTGCTTGCAATGCAGAGTAAAAGTGAGTACAGGTCTTGGACATGCTAGTTGTCCAAGGCAGATTTAGGGAAAACCTGCTCTGGGCTTTTGTGTTTTGAAACTGACTGCAGTATGTTAGTGTTGCAGTTCGTTTCATTCCTGGCCGGGTTTTCCATGTGACTGAAGGTCACAGATTCTAGTTAGAAACCCTGCAGTATATCGTTTGTGTGTGAGGGCCCAGTTTCAGTTGGTGTTTGTTAGAGTGCAGAGCAGTCGGCTTTGCAGAACTCCACCTGAGTGAGGCAACACAGGCTGGTGGAGCCAAATGGCCAAGGCAGCTGAAGAGCTTGGCACCCACAGTGGTGCAGACGCCCACGGCAATTGGTCTCGGAGGTAGACTGTCCTATGCCCAAAGGAGCACTGGCGTGTTTAGTGACCGTACACTGGAGGATATGGTTTCCGGCTGCGATACGGAGGATATCCTGTACTGTGTAAAGCTGTGAATAGCACATTAAAATGGCGGTGAAGTCGCCTACGGCAGGGTTCCCAAACTCCAGTCCTCAAGGCCCACCAACAGATCATGTTTTCAGGATTTCCTTAGTATTGCTCAGGTGATAATTGCTTCACCTGTGCAATACAAAGGAAATCCTGAAAATATGATCTGTTGGTGGGTCTTAAGAACTGGAGTTGGGGAACCCTGGCCTCCGGCAACCAGTCAGGGGAGGACTGGCGTGTTTAGTGAGGGGATATGTTTCTCGACTGCGATCCGGAGGATATCGTGTGCTGCATTTTGCTGAGTTGAACATTAAAGAGAAATTTTGCTTTGAACTTTGCTGGGTCACTGCCTCATCACTGCATATGTGTGCCCCCATGCGCCGTGGTGTGCGTTCCTGTGTGACCCCATGCGCCGTGGTGTGCGTTCCTGTGTGACCCCATGCGCCGTGGTGTGCGTTCCTGTGTGACCCCATGCGCCGTGGTGTGCGTTCCTGTGTGACCCCATGCGCCGTGGTGTGCGTTCCTGTGTGACCCCATGCGCCGTGGTGTGCGTTCCTGTGTGACCCCATGCGCCGTGGTGTGCGTTCCTGTGTGACCCCATGCGCCGTGGTGTGCGTTCCTGTGTGCCCCCATGCGCCGTGGTGTGCGTTCCTGTGTGCCCCCATGCGCCGTGGTGTGCGTTCCTGTGTGCCCCCATGCGCCGTGGTGTGCGTTCCTGTGTGCCCCCATGCGCCGTGGTGTGCGTTCCTGTGTGACCCCATGCGCCGAGGAGTGTGTTCCGGTGTGACCCCATGCGCCGAGGTGTGTGTTCCGGTGTGACCCCATGCGCCGAGGTGTGTGTTCCTGTGTGCCATCTCCATATGTCAGGGGTCCCCATTACAATAATATTTGGAGATGTTTCCAAATATTTAGGCTCAGACATGAGGCTCCAACGTCCACACAGGAGCAGGCACCAGCTCAGCCAGCGCTCCACAGTCATCGCTAGGCCTGGACACTGTCATCATATACATTCACCAGTTACTGGAGATCAGGGACTGTAACCACCTTGCACTGCACAGAATTAAAGGGGTTTTCCAGCTTTAGCATGTTACCACTCATAGTGTAGCAGAGGGTCCAATAATTTTCGGAGTTGGTGACACGTTTCCCGCGTCCAGTGAGGGCTCACCACCACCAACCACTGAGCTCAGCGCATTGTCACCTCGTTGCTATGGTGGCAGGAGAGAACCAGCTCATTGCTTAACCCTCTGCTTGTCTGCGGCTGATCAGAGTAACTCTATGGCTTTCACCCATGATGTCCGCCATTGTTACTAATAGTTACTAATAGGAGAAGCAGAGCACAGATGAGGCCATTAATAATTATGAGGCGCCCTGCATCCAGCATTATGTTCCTCTGTGCCAGTGTCACACAGCTCTGCAGGTGGAAGTCACACTGAATTATTAATGACCACAGAGCAGCGATCAGAGAGAGAAGTGTGAAAGTACACGCTCTATGCACGGGGAGGTTGAGTCTCCGTCCACGCGCCATGCCCGGGGAGGTTGAGCCGCCGTCCACGCGCCATGCCCGGGGAGGTTGAGCCGCCGTCCACGCGCCATGCCCGGGGAGGTTGAGCCGCCGTCCACGCGCCATGCCCGGGGAGGTTGAGCCGCCGTCCACGCGCCATGCCCGGGGAGGTTGAGCCGCCGTCCACGCGCCATGCCCGGGGAGGTTGAGCCGCCGTCCACGCGCCATGCCCGGGGAGGCTGAGCCGCCGTCCACGCGCCATGCCCGGGGAGGCTGAGCCGCCGTCCACGCGCCATGCCCGGGGAGGCTGAGCCGCCGTCCACGCGCCATGCCCGGGGAGGCTGAGCCGCCGTCCACGCGCCATGCCCGGGGAGGCTGAGCCGCCGTCCACGCGCCATGCCCGGGGAGGCTGAGCCGCCGTCCACGCGCCATGCCCGGGGAGGCTGAGCCGCCGTCCACGCGCCATGCCCGGGGAGGCTGAGCCGCCGTCCACGCGCCATGCCCGGGGAGGTTCGACCCAGAATCTTCTCCAGGAGTGAAGTTCTCTCTGTCTATACTCTGGAGATGGTGAGCACTGTGAAGGCTGAGCGTTGTGTGCAGCAGCTCCATGTATCAGCAGCTGCAGCACGCGGGGTACAATTCTGCTGAAGGATCAGGCACAGAGAGAATTAATTTCTGCAGTTGCCCCCTGGTCCTGTGGCGCGGCCATTGGCAGAGGTTGTATGACGCACTCGTCTTCCTGATGTACGGCTGTGGTTGCTCCTACACTGTTCCTGTCATTTTCATTCTTACATGAGAAGTAGAAGGACACGTGCCTTCTCCTCCACTAACCCCACAGGGACCATCACTTCTCCACCTGCCCCTAATGTCCCCCTCCACCTGCCCAATCTCCTCCACCACAAGCCCCTTCTCCTCCTGCCCAATCTCCTCCACGACCTGCCCCTTCTCCCCCTCCACCTTCTCCTGCTGCCCCTTCCCCACCACCTGCCTCTTCCCCTCCTCCTCCTGCCCCTTCTCCCCCTCCTCCTGCCCCTTCTCCCCCTCCTCCTGCCCCTTCTCCACCACCTGCCCCTTGTCCACCTGCCTCTTCCCCTCCTACTCCTGCCCCTTCCCCACCTTCTCCTGCTGCCCCTTCCCCACCACCTGCCCCTTCTCCTCACTTGCCCCTTCTCCACCTCCTGCCTCTTCTCCCCCACCTCCTGCCTCTTCTCCTCCACCTCCTGCCTCTTCTCCCCCACCTCCTGCCTCTTCTCCCCCACCTCCTGCCTCTTCTCCCCCACCTCCTGCCCCTTCTCCACAACCTCCTCCTCCTGCCCCTTCTCCTCCTGCCTCTTCTCCCCCACCTGCCCCTTCCCCTCACGCATCTACCTATACACTGACCTGGACGGCTGCTGAGAGTCCCATCGTGGCGGCTGCACCACAGGGCCCGCTCCCCGCTCTGCAGGATGTAATGGTCCTTCGCTTGGAAGAGCTCCATGACCGGGAAATCCAGCCGGCAGTATCCAGCGGGTGTGGCGACGTCCGCGGCTATCGCATACCTGCCATTCACAAGAAGACGTGGTGCAGGCCGAACCCTCCCCTCCAGTCAGACATGGTACATTCCGCCCCAGCATTCACAGTTGCCTCCAATTGGACTGTGATGCTGACCACGCCCCACAACAAAGGTAAAAGTCAACATGGCGAGAAGCTCCGCCTCCTACCACCACCATGGAAACCTTGTAAAACGACGCGTCTCAAGAAAAGAGAGCACTAAGGAGGCAGCTGAGCAGGGGACTGAGGGGAAAACTGAAGAGAGGACTGAGGAGGAAGCCGAGAAGGGGAGAGGACTGAGGAGAAAACTGAGGAGAGAAATAAACAGAGAACAGAGGAGAAAACTGAGGAGAGGAATAAACAGAGAACTGAGGAGAAAACTGAGGAGAGGAATAAACAGAGAACTGAGGAGAAAACTGAGGAGAGGAATAAACAGAGAACTGAGGAGAAAACTGAGGAGAGGAATAAACAGAGAACTGAGGAGAAAACTGAGGAGAGGAATAAACAGAGAACTGAGGAGAAAACTGAAGAGGACTGAGGAGGAAGCCGAGAAGGGGAGAGGACTGAGGAGAAAACTGAGGAGAGAAATAAACAGAGAACAGAGGAGAAAACTGAGGAAAGGAATAAACAGAGAACAGAGGAGAAAACTGAGGAGAGGAATAAACAGAGAACTGAGGAGAGGGCTGAGGAGGAAGCCGAGAAGGGGAGAGGACTGAGGAGAAAACTGAGGAGAGAAATAAACAGAGAACTGAGGAGAAAACTGAGGAGAGGAATAAACAGAGAACAGAGGAGAAAACTGAGGAGAGGAATAAACAGAGAACTGAGGAGAAAACTGAGGAGAGGAATAAACAGAGAACAGAGGAGAAAACTGAGGAGAGGAATAAACAGAGAACAGAGGAGAAAACTGAGGAGAGGAATAAACAGAGAACTGAGGAGAAAACTGAGGAGAGGAATAAACAGAGAACTGAGGAGAAAACTGAAGAGAGGACTGAGGAGGAAGCCGAGAAGGGGAGAGGACTGAGGAGAAAACTGAGGAGAGAAATAAATAGAGAACTGAGGAGAAAACTGAGGAGAGGAATAAACAGAGAACAGAGGAGAAAACTGAGGAGAGGAATAAACAGAGAACTGAGGAGAAAACTGAGGAGAGGAATAAACAGAGAACTGAGGAGAAAACTGAAGAGAGGACTGAGGAGGAAGCCGAGAAGGGGAGAGGACTGAGGAGAAAACTGAGGAGAGAAATAAATAGAGAACTGAGGAGAAAACTGAGGAGAGGAATAAACAGAGAACAGAGGAGAAAACTGAGGAGAGGAATAAACAGAGAACTGAGGAGAAAACTGAGGAGAGGAATAAACAGAGAACTGAGGAGAAAACTGAAGAGAGGACTGAGGAGGAAGCCGAGAAGGGGAGAGGACTGAGGAGAAAACTGAGGAGAGAGATAAACAGAGAACAGAGGAGAAAACTGAGGAAAGGAATAAACAGAGAACAGAGGAGAAAACTGAGGAGAGGAATAAACAGAGAACTGAGGAGAAAACTGAGGAGAGAAATAAATAGAGAACTGAGGAGAAAACTGAGGAGAGGAATAAACAGAGAACAGAGGAGAAAACTGAGGAGAGGAATAAACAGAGAACTGAGGAGAAAACTGAGGAGAGGAATAAACAGAGAACTGAGGAGAAAACTGAAGAGAGGACTGAGGAGGAAGCCGAGAAGGGGAGAGGACTGAGGAGAAAACTGAGGAGAGAAATAAATAGAGAACTGAGGAGAAAACTGAGGAGAGGAATAAACAGAGAACAGAGGAGAAAACTGAGGAGAGGAATAAACAGAGAACTGAGGAGAAAACTGAGGAGAGGAATAAACAGAGAACTGAGGAGAAAACTGAAGAGAGGACTGAGGAGGAAGCCGAGAAGGGGAGAGGACTGAGGAGAAAACTGAGGAGAGAGATAAACAGAGAACAGAGGAGAAAACTGAGGAAAGGAATAAACAGAGAACAGAGGAGAAAACTGAGGAGAGGAATAAACAGAGAACTGAGGAGAAAACTGAGGAGAGGAATAAACAGAGAACTGAGGAGAAAACTGAGGAAAGGGCTGAGGAGGAAGCCGAGAAGGGGAGAGGACTGAGGAGAAAACTGAGGAGAGAAATAAACAGAGAACTGAGGAGAAAACTGAGGAGAGGAATAAACAGAGAACAGAGGAGAAAACTGAGGAGAGGAATAAACAGAGAACTGAGGAGAAAACTGAGGCGAGGAATAAACAGAGAACTGAGGAGAAAACTGAAGAGAGGACTGAGGAGGAAGCCGAGAAGGGGAGAGGACTGAGGAGAAAACTGAGGAGAGAAATAAACAGAGAACAGAGGAGAAAACTGAGGAAAGGAATAAACAGAGAACAGAGGAGAAAACTGAGGAGAGGAATAAACAGAACTGAGGAGAAAACTGAGGAGAGGAATAAACAGAGAACTGAGGAGAAAACTGAGGAAAGGGCTGAGGAGGAAGCCGAGAAGGGGAGAGGACTGAGGAGAGAAATAAACAGAGAACTGAGGAGAAAACTGAGGAGAGGAATAAACAGAGAACAGAGGAGAAAACTGAGGAGAGGAATAAACAGAGAACTGAGGAGAAAACTGAGGAGAGGAATAAACAGAGAACTGAGGAGAAAACTGAGGAAAGGGCTGAGGAGGAAGCCGAGAAGGGGAGAGGACTGAGGAGAAAACTGAGGAGAGAAATAAACAGAGAACAGAGGAGAAAACTGAGGAAAGGAATAAACAGAGAACAGAGGAGAAAACTGAGGAAAGGAATAAACAGAGAACAGAGGAGAAAACTGAGGAGAGGAATAAACAGAGAACTGAGGAGAAAACTGAGGAGAGAAATAAACAGAACAGAGGAGAAAACTGAGGAAAGGAATAAACAGAGAACAGAGGAGAAAACTGAGGAGAGGAATAAACAGAGAACTGAGGAGAAAACTGAGGAGAGGAATAAACAGAGAACTGAGGAGAAAACTGAGGAGAGGAATAAACAGAGAACTGAGGAAAGGGCTGAGGAGGAAGCCGAGAAGGGGAGAGGACTGAGGAGAAAACTGAGGAGAGAAATAAACAGAGAACAGAGGAGAAAACTGAGGAAAGGAATAAACAGAGAACAGAGGAGAAAACTGAGGAGAGGAATAAACAGAGAACTGAGGAGAAAACTGAGGAGAGGAATAAACAGAGAACTGAGGAGAAAACTGAAGAGAGGACTGAGGAGGAAGCCGAGAAGGGGAGAGGACTGAGGAGAAAACTGAGAAGAGAAATAAACAGAGAACTGAGGAGAAAACTGAGGAGAGGAATAAACAGAGAACAGAGGAGAAAACTGAGGAGAGGACTGAGGAAAGGACTGAGGAGAAAAAAGAGGAGAGGACTGAGGAGGAAGCCGAGAAGGACGACTGAAGAGAAAACTGAGGAAAGGAATAAACAGAGAACAGAGGAGAAAACTGAGGAAAGGACTGAGGAGAAAAAAGAGGAGAGGACTGAGGAAGAAGCCGAGAAGGACGACTGAAGAGAAAACTGAGGAAAGGAATAAACAGAGAACAGAGGAGAAAACTGAGGAAAGGACTGAGGAGAAAAAAGAGGAGAGGACTGAGGAGGAAGCCGAGAAGGACGACTGAAGTTTAGAAAACTGAGGAGAGGACTGAGGAGAAAACTGAGAAGAGGAATAAACAGAGAACTGAGGCGAGGAATAAACAGAGAACTGAGGAGAAAACTGAGGAAAGGACTGAGGAGAAAATTGAGGAGAGGAATAAACAGAGAACTGAGGAGAGGAATAAACAGAGAACTGAGGAGAAAACTGAAAGGAATAAACAGAGAACTGAGGAGAAAACTGAGGAAAGGGCTGAGGAGAAAACTTAGGAGAGGACTGAGGAGGAAGCCGAGAAGGGGAGAGGACTGAGGAGAAAACTGAGGAGAGAAATAAACAGAGAACTGAGGAGAAAACTGAGGAGAGGAATAAACAGAGAACAGAGGAGAAAACTGAGGAGTGGAATAAACAGAGAACTGAGGAGAAAACTGAGGAGAGGAATAAACAGAGAACTGAGGAGAAAACTGAGGAGAGGAATAAACAGAGAACTGAGGAGAAAACTGAGGAAAGGGCTGAGGAGGAAGCCGAGAAGGGGAGAGGACTGAGGAGAAAACTGAGGAGAGAAATAAACAGAGAACAGAGGAGAAAACTGAGGAAAGGAATAAACAGAGAACAGAGGAGAAAACTGAGGAGAGGAATAAACAGAGAACTGAGGAGAAAACTGAGGAGAGGAATAAACAGAGAACTGAGGAGAAAACTGAAGAGAGGACTGAGGAGGAAGCCGAGAAGGGGAGAGGACTGAGGAGAAAACTGAGGAGAGAAATAAACAGAGAACTGAGGAGAAAACTGAGGAGAGGAATAAACAGAGAACAGAGGAGAAAACTGAGGAGAGGACTGAGGAAAGGACTGAGGAGAAAAAAGAGGAGAGGACTGAGGAGGAAGCCGAGAAGGACGACTGAAGAGAAAACTGAGGAAAGGAATAAACAGAGAACAGAGGAGAAAACTGAGGAAAGGACTGAGGAGAAAAAAGAGGAGAGGACTGAGGAGGAAGCCGAGAAGGACGACTGAAGAGAAAACTGAGGAAAGGAATAAACAGAGAACAGAGGATAAAACTGGGGAAAGGACTGAGGAGAAAAAAGAGGAGAGGACTGAGGAGGAAGCCGAGAAGGACGACTGAAGTTTAGAAAACTGAGGAGAGGACTGAGGAGAAAACTGAGAAGAGGAATAAACAGAGAACTGAGGAGAGGAATAAACAGAGAACTGAGGAGAAAACTGAGGAAAGGACTGAGGAGAAAATTGAGGAGAGGAATAAACAGAGAACTGAGGAGAGGAATAAACAGAGAATTGAGGAGAAAACTGAAAGGAATAAACAGAGAACTGAGGAGAAAACTGAGGAAAGGGCTGAGGAGAAAACTGAGGAGAGGACTGAGGAGGAAGCCGAGAAGGGGAGAGGACTGAGGAGAAAACTGAGGAGAGAAATAAACAGAGAACTGAGGAGAAAACTGAGGAAAGGGCTGAGGAGGAAGCCGAGAAGGGGAGAGGACTGAGGAGAAAACTGAGGAGAGAAATAAACAGAGAACAGAGGAGAAAACTGAGGAAAGGAATAAACAGAGAACAGAGGAGAAAACTGAGGAAAGGAATAAACAGAGAACTGAGGAGAAAACTGAGGAGAGAAATAAACAGAACAGAGGAGAAAACTGAGGAAAGGAATAAACAGAGAACAGAGGAGAAAACTGAGGAGAGGAATAAACAGAAAACTGAGGAGAAAACTGAGGAGAGGAATAAACAGAGAACTGAGGAGAAAACTGAGGAGAGGAATAAACAGAGAACCGAGGAGAAAACTGAGGAAAGGGCTGAGGAGGAAGCCGAGAAGGGGAGAGGACTGAGGAGAAAACTGAGGAGAGAAATAAACAGAGAACAGAGGAGAAAACTGAGGAAAGGAATAAACAGAGAACAGAGGAGAAAACTGAGGAGAGGAATAAACAGAGAACTGAGGAGAAAACTGAGGAGAGGAATAAACAGAGAACTGAGGAGAAAACTGAAGAGAGGACTGAGGAGGAAGCCGAGAAGGGGAGAGGACTGAGGAGAAAACTGAGGAGAGAAATAAACAGAGAACTGAGGAGAAAACTGAGGAGAGGAATAAACAGAGAACAGAGGAGAAAACTGAGGAGAGGACTGAGGAAAGGACTGAGGAGAAAAAAGAGGAGAGGACTGAGGAGGAAGCCGAGAAGGACGACTGAAGAGAAAACTGAGGAAAGGAATAAACAGAGAACAGAGGAGAAAACTGAGGAAAGGACTGAGGAGAAAAAAGAGGAGAGGACTGAGGAGGAAGCCGAGAAAGACGACTGAGAAGAAAACTGAGGAAAGGAATAAACAGAGAACAGAGGAGAAAACTGAGGAAAGGACTGAGGAGAAAAAAGAGGAGAGGACTGAGGAGGAAGCCGAGAAGGACGACTGAAGTTTAGAAAACTGAGGAGAAAACTGAGAAGAGGAATAAACAGAGAACTGAGGAGAAAACTGAGGAAAGGACTGAGGAGAAAATTGAGGAGAGGAATAAACAGAGAACTGAGGAGAGGAATAAACAGAGAACTGAGGAGAAAACTGAAAGGAATAAACAGAGAACTGAGGAGAAAACTGAGGAAAGGGCTGAGGAGAAAACTGAGGAGAGGACTGAGGAGGAAGCCGAGAAGGGGAGAGGACTGAGGAGAGAAATAAACAGAGAACTGAGGAGAAAACTGAGGAGAGGAATAAACAGAGAACAGAGGAGAAAACTGAGGAGAGGAATAAACAGAGAACTGAGGAGAAAACCGAGGAGTGGAATAAACAGAGAACCGAGGAGAAAACTGAGGAAAGGGCTGATTAGGAAGCCGAGAAGGGGAGAGGACTGAGGAGAAAACTGAGGAGAGAAATAAACAGAGAACAGAGGAGAAAACTGAGGAAAGGAATAAACAGAGAACAGAGGAGAAAACTGAGGAGAGGAATAAACAGAGAACTGAGGAGAAAACTGAGGAGAGGAATAAACAGAGAACTGAGGAGAAAACTGAAGAGAGGACTGAGGAGGAAGCCGAGAAGGGGAGAGGACTGAGGAGAGAAATAAACAGAGAACTGAGGAGAAAACTGAGGAGAGGAATAAACAGAGAACAGAGGAGAAAACTGAGGAGAGGACTGAGGAAAGGACTGAGGAGAAAAAAGAGGAGAGGACTGAGGAGGAAGCCGAGAAGGACGACTGAAGACAAAACTGAGGAAAGGAATAAACAGAGAACAGAGGAGAAAACTGAGGAAAGGACTGAGGAGAAAAAAGAGAGGACTGAGGAGGAAGCCGAGAAGGATGACTGAAGAGAAAACTGAGGAAAGGAATAAACAGAGAACAGAGGAGAAAACTGAGGAAAGAACTGAGGAGAAAAAAGAGGAGAGGACTGAGGAGGAAGCCGAGAAGGACGACTGAAGTTTAGAAAACTGAGGAGAGGACTGAGGAGAAAACTGAGAAGAGGAATAAACAGAGAACTGAGGAGAGGAATAAACAGAGAACTGAGGAAAGGACTGAGGAGAAAATTGAGGAGAGGAATAAACAGAGAACTGAGGAGAGGAATAAACAGAGAACTGAGGAGAAAACTGAAAGGAATAAACAGAGAACTGAGGAGAAAACTGAGGAAAGGGCTGAGGAGAAAACTGAGGAGAGGACTGAGGAGGAAGCCGAGAAGGGGAGAGGACTGAGGAGAAAACTGAGGAGAGAAATAAACAGAGAACTGAGGAGAAAACTGAGGAGAGGAATAAACAGAGAACAGAGGAGAAAACTGAGGAGAGGATTGAGGAGGAAGCCGAGAAGGGGGACTGAGGAGAAAACTGAGAAGAGGAATAAACAGAGAACTGAGGAGAAAACTGAGGAAAGGAATAAACAGAGAACTGAGGAGAAAACTGAGGAGAAAATTGAGGAGAGGAATAAACAGAGAACTGAGGAGAAAACTGAAAGGAATAAACCGAGAACTGAGGAGAAAACTGAGGAGAGAAATAAACAGAAAACTGAGGAGAGGAATAAACAGAGAACAGAGGAGAAAACTGAGGAAAGGACTGAGGAGAAAAAGGAGAGGACTGAGGAGGAAGCCGAGAAGGACGAATGAAGAGAAAACTGAGGAGAGGACTGAGGAGAAAACTGAGACGAGGAATAAACAGAGAACTGAGGAGAAAACTGAGGAAAGGAATAAACAGAGAACTGAGGAGAAAACTGAGGAAAGGACTGAGGAGAGGAATAAACAGAGAACTGAGGCGAAAACAAAGGAATAAACAGAGAACTGAAGAGAAAACTGAGGAGAAAACTGAGGAGGAAGCCGAGAAGGACGACTGAGGAGAAAACTGAGGGGAGGACTGAAGAGAAAACTGAGGAGAGGACTGAGGAGAAAATTGAGAAGAAGAATAAACAGACAACTGAGGAGAAAACTGAGAAAAGGACTGAGGAGAAAATTGAGGAGAGGAATAAACAGAACTGAGGAGAAAACTGAAAGGAATAAACAGAGAACTGAGGAGAAAACTGAGGAAAGGACTTTAGGAAAGAGGACAGAGGAGGAAACTGAGGAGAGGACTGAGGACTATAAGTCAATACAGCCAGAAGCCCCGCCCCCTACTAGCATCATGGAAACCTTGTAGAACGAAGCGTCTCAAGAAAAGAGAGCACTGAGGAGGAAGCCAAGCAGGGGACTGAGAAGAGGACTGAGGAGAAAACTGAGGGGAGGACTGAGGAGAAAACTGAGTAGAGGACTGAGGAGAAAACTGAGGAGAGGAATAAATAGAGAACTGAGGAGAAAACTGAGGAGAGGACTGAGGAGAAAACTGAGGAGAAAGCCGAGAAGGGGGACTGAGGAGAAAACTGACAAGAGGACTGAGGAGAAAACTGAGAAGAGGACTGAGGAGAAAACTGAGAAGGGGACTGAGGAGAGGAAAGAGGACTGAGGAGAAAATTGAAAGGACTGAGGAGAGGACTGAGGAGAAAACTGAGGAGAGGAATAAACAGAGAACTGAGGAGAAAACTGAGGACAAAACTGAGGAAAGGACTGAGGAGAAAACTGAGGAAAGGACTGAGGAGGAAGCCGAGAAGGGGGACTGAGGAGAAAACTGAGAAGAGGACTGAGGAGAAAACTGAGAAGGGGACTGAGGAGAAAAATGAGGAGAGGACTGAGGAGAAAACTGAGGAGAGGACTGAGGAAGCCGAGAAGGGGGACTGAGGAGAAAAATGAGGAGAGGACTGAGGAGAGGAATAAACAGAGAACTGAGGAGAAAACTGAGGAAAGGGCTGAGGAGAAAACTGAGGAGAGGACTGAGGAGGAAGCCGAGAAGGGGGACTGAGGAGAAAACTGAGAAGAGGACTGAGGAGAAAACTGAGAAGGGGACTGAGGAGAGGAAAGAGGACTGAGGAGAAAATTGAGAGGACTGAGGAGAAAACTGAGGAGAGGAATAAACAGAGAACTGACTAGAAAACTGAGGAAAAGACTGAGGACAAAACTGAGGAAAGGACTGAGGAGAGGACTGAGGAGGAAGCCGAGAAGGCGGACTGAGGAGAAAACTAAGGAGAGGACTGAGGAGAAAACTGAGAAGAGGACTGAGGAGAAAACTGAAAAGGGGACTTAGGAGAGGAAAGTGGACTGAGGAGAAAAAAGAGGAGAGGGCTGAGGAGAGGACTGAGGAAAAAACTGAGGAGAGGAATAAACAGAGAACTGAGGAGAAAACTGAGGAAAGGACTAAGGAGAAAACTGAAGAAAGGACTGAGGAGAGGACTGAGGAGGAAGCCGAGCAGGGGACTGAGGAGAAAACTGAGAAGGGGACTGAGGAGAAAACTAAGGAGAGGACTGAGGAGAAAACTGAAGAGAGGACTGAGAAGAAAACTGAGAAGGGGATTGGGGAGAAAACGGAGGAGAGGACTGAGGAAAGGACTGAGGAGGAAGCCGAGAAGGGGGACTGAGGAGAAAACTAAGGAAAGGACTGAGGAGAAAACTGTGAAGAGGACTGAGGAGAAAACTGAGAAGGGGACTGAGGAGAGGAAAGTGGACTGAGGAGAAAAATGAGGAGAGGACAGAGGAGAAAACTGAGGAGAGGAATAAACAGAGAACTGAGGAGAAAACTGAGGAAAGGGCTGAGGAGAAAACTGAGGAGAGGAATAAACAGAGAACTGACTAGAAAACTGAGGAAAAGACTGAGGACAAAACTGAGGAAAAGACTGAGGAGGAAGCCGAGAAGGCGGACTGAGGAGAAAACTAAGGAGAGGACTGAGGAGAAAACTGAGAAGAGGACTGAGGAGAAAACTGAAAAGGGGACTTAGGAGAGGAAAGAGGACTGAGGAGAAAAAAGAGGAGAGGACTGAGGAGAAAACTGAGAAGAGGACTGAGGAGAAAACTGAGGAGAGGAATAAACAGAGAAATGAGGAGAAAACTGAGGAAAGGACTAAGGAGAAAACTGAAGAAAGGACTGAGGAGACAACTGAGGAGAGGACTGAGGAGGAAGCCGAGCAGGGGACTGAGGAGAAAACTGAGGAGGGGACTGAGGAGAAAACTAAGGAGAGGACTGAGGAGAAAACTGAAGAGAGGACTGAGGAGAAAACTGAGAAGGGGATTGGGGAGAAAACGGAGGAGAGGACTGAGGAAAGGACTGAGGAGAAAACTGAGGAAAGGACTGAGGAGGAAGCCGAGAAGAGGGACTGAGGAGAAAACTAAGGAAAGGACTGAGGAGAAAACTGAGAAGAGGACTGAGGAGAAAACTGAGAAGGGGACTGAGGAGAGGAAAGTGGACTGAGGAGAAAAATGAGGAGAGGACAGAGGAGAAAACTGAGGAGAGGAATAAACAGAGAACTGAGGAGAAAACTGAGGAAAGGGCTGAGGAGAAAACTGAGGAGAGGACTGAGGAGGAAGCCGAGAAGGGGGACTGAGGAGAAAACTGAGAAGGGGACTGAGGAGAGGAAAGAGGACTGAGGAGAAAATTGAGAGGACTGAGGAGAAAACTGAGGAGAGGAATAAACAGAGAACTGAGGAGAAAACTGAGGAAAAGACTGAGGACAAAACTGAGGAAAGGACGGAGGAGAAAACTGAGGAGAGGACTGAGGAGGAAGCTGAGAAGGGGGACTGAGGAGAAAACTAAGGAGAGGACTGAGGAGAAAACTGAAAAGGGGACTTAGGAGAGGAAAGAGGACTGAGGAGAAAACTGAGAAGAGGACTGAGGAGAGGACTAAGGAAAAAACTGAGAAAACTGAGGAGAGGAATAAACAGAGAACTGAGGAGAAAACTGAGGAGAGGAATAAACAGAAAACTGAGGAAAAGACTGAGGACAAAACTGAGGAAAGGACGGAGGAGAAAACTGAGGAGAGGACTGAGGAAGCCGAGAAGGGGGACTGAGGAGAAAACTAAGGAGAGGACTGAGGAGAAAACTGAGAAGAGGACTGAGGAGAAAACTGAAAAGGGGACTTAGGAGAGGAAAGAGGAATGAGGAGAAAACTGAGGAGAGGACTGAGGAAAAAACTGAGAAAACTGAGGAGAGGAATAAACAAAGGACTGAGGAGAAAACTGAGGAGAGGACTGAGGAGGAAGCCGAGCTGGGGACTGAGGAGAAAACTGAGAAGGGGACTGAGGAGAAAACTAAGGAGAGGACTGAGGAGAGGACTGAAGAGAAAACTGAGGAAAGGACTGAGGAGAAAACTGAAGAAAGGACTGAGGAGAAAACTGAGAAGGGGATTGGGGAGAAAACGGATGAGAGGACTGAGGAGAAAACTGAGAAGGGGATTGAGGAGAAAACAGGAGAGGACTGAGGAGAAAACTGAGAAGAGGACTGAGGAGAAAACAGAGAAGAGGACTGAGGAGAAAACTGAGAAGGGGATTGAGGAGAAAACTGAGGAGAGGACTGAGGAGGAAACTGAGAAGGGGATTGAGGAGAAAACTGAGAACGGGATTGAGGAGAAAACTGAGGAGAGGACTGAGGAGAAAACTGAGAAGGGGACTGAGGAGAGGAATAAACAGAGAACTGAGATGAAAACTGAGGAAAGGACTGAGGAGAAAACTGAGAAAAGGGGACTGAGGAGAAAACGGAGGAGAGGAATAAACAGAGAACTGAGGAGAAAACTGAGAAGGGGACTGAGGAGAGGAATAAATAGAGCACTAAAGAGGAAGCCGGGCAGGGGACTGAGGAGAGGACTGAGGGGGAAGCCGAGCAGGGGACTGAGGAGAAAACTGAGAAGGGGACTGAGGAGGAAGTCGAGCAGGGGACTGAAGAGAAAACTGAGAAGGGGACAGAGGAGAAAACTGAGAAGGGGACTGATGAGAAAACTAAGGAGAGGACTGAGGAGAAAACTGAGAAGGGGACTGAGGAGAAAACTGAGGAGAGGAATAAACAGAGAACTGAAGAAAAACTGAGGAAAGGACTGAGAAAACTGAGAAGGGGACTGAGGAGAGGACAGAGCAGAAAACTGAGGAAAGGAATAAACAGCACTGAGGAGGAAGCCGAGCAGGCGACTGGGAAGAGGACTGAGGAGAAAACAGGACAAAACTGAGAAGGACTGAGGAAAAAAATGAGAAGGGGACTGAGGAGAAAACTGAGGAAAGGAATAAACAGAGCACTGAGGAGGAACCCGAGCAGGGGACTGAGGAGAAAACAGGAGAAAAGTGACAAGAGGACTGAGAAGAGGACTAAGGAGAAAACTGAGTAGAGAACTGAGGAGAGGAATAAACAGAGAACTGAAGAGGAAGCCGAGCAGGGGACTGAGAAGAGGACTGAGGAACAGAATAAAATGAGAGGACTGAGGAGAAAACCGAGGAACGGAATGAGGAGCTGAGCGGTCCCCGGCAGCACCAGCTCTGTGCATCTGTGGCCCATTAGCAGCTCAAAGCAGCAAATAACAGCAGGGGAAATCGGCAGAAATGCTCACTGTACCCTCAGGCGCACTCCGGGCTGCGATGGGGCGCGTTACCAGGAGCAGGGCCGAGCAGAATCACGGTCATTGTGCCAGTGCCTGGGAAACCAAGATTGCCACCACGGCACTCACCATGTGGCCACCAACAATGTGGAGCGCTCTGGGGGGTCTGATCTGACACTGGGTCAGACCTCACCAGAGAGGAGCATCAGCGGACCGGAGCAGAAAGAGGGGGAGCCGGGCAGATCTTGACCTGTGATGGAATGGGCACAGCTCCACTCCATCACAGAGGCCACACTAAAGTCCCTGCTGGGGAGCGAAAGCCACCATACACAGTTGTAACGGGGTCTTCTGTGCTGTAATACCTCTTACATTACCACCCAGTGTTTCAGGAGGTCCACTCTTCTTTTCCTCACTTCTGTATGAAGGACGCTGGCTCGAAAGGCTTTGTAACATGGGAACATACAAAAGATCACTGCTTGTCCACGGCTCCCCCTTTTCAGCGACGCGATCGGCATACACAGTCTGACCTTAACGTATCGGCTTGGGGATGACCGAAGTCTATGGGGGTGGAACAAGTTCCATTCGTCGACTTAGTCCATCTGCGGTACCATTTTGTTTGCCGGGTCTGTAGTGGATAGTGAAGTCTAGAGGTTGTAGGGCTAAACTCCGCCGCAGTAATCTGGCGTCTGCAGAGACCCGATTAAGCCACATTAGTGGATTATGGTCCGTTAGGAGGGAAAACTGTCTTCCATACAAATATGATTGTCACTTCTTGAGTGCCCATACTACTGCCAGGCACTCCTTCTCGATGGCCGCATAGCTTACTTCGCGGGGCAGTAGTTTCCGACTCAGGTAAGCTACCGGGTGGTCTTGACCATCCGGCCCGACTTGGCTCAGCACTGCCCCAAATCCAAACATAGAAGCGTCTGTGTGAACAAGGAAACGGTTAGTTGGATTGGGTGCGGCCAATACCGGGGTATTTGTGAGGGCGTCCTTTAGCTGGCGGGGTCCAGGTTACCTGGCGGGGGAGGTTCTTATGATTCAGATCAGTGAGGGGCTTAGCTATGCTGCTGCAATTGGGGACAAATTTCCTATAATACCCTGCTGTCCCTAGAAACGCCATGACCTGGGTTTTAGTGCGTGGGGTGGGCCATTTGGCTATGGCCTCAATCTTGGCTGGTTCTGGTCGCTGTTTCCCACTTCCCACCCAATGTCCTAAATACTGAACCTCTGCTTTGCCCACGTGACACTTGTTGGGGTTCAAGGTGAGTCCGGCCTTGTGGATCCTGTCCAATACTGTCTCTAGGTGATTTAGATGCTCCTCCCATGTCGCGCTGTAGATGGCGATGTCATCCAGGTAGGCACAAGCATAGTCCTGGAGACCATCCAGGAGTCGGTCAGCCAGTCTCTGAAAGGTCGCAGGGGCATTCTTCATCCCAAATGGCATAACTCGAAACTGGAATAAGCCGAACGGGGTGACAAATGCCGACTTGGAAACTAGCGTCAGGACTTAGGGGGATCTGCCAATAGCCTTTGCATAGATCGATGGTGGTCAAATACTTTGCCCCCCGCCAGCTGGTCTAACAACTCATCCACACGCGGCATGGGATACGCATCCGTCACCGTTATCTCATTTAGCTTGCGATAGTTTACAAAAAAACGAGTAGTTCCATCCTTCTTGGGTACTAACACTACGGGGGATGCCCAGGGACTATATGACTCTTCAATGACCCCTAAACGCAACATCTCTTGTATCTCTTGTCGCATCCCTTCTCGTACAGACTCAGGGACGCGGAAGGGGGGTTGTCTCAGGGGGGTCTGATCCTGGGTCTCAACCTTGTGCTGTGCCAGGCTAGTGTACCCCGGTCTCTCTGAAAACATCCTCTGTCACTGCCTCAACAACGCCTCCACCTGCTGTCTCTCCCGGGGCCCTAGGTTTTCTCCCAAGTGTACCTGGTCCCATGTTTTAGACTGAGTCCGCTCCCCTAAGACATCAGGCAAGGGGAGTCCTGCTAAATCCTCTGCTTCAGGTGCACAGATGGCCACTACCTCTTCAGGGCGCTCCCGGTAGGGCTTCAGCATATTCACGTGGAACACGCGGATAACCCTGGGGTCGTCACAATCGGTGACACTGTAGGTGGTGTCGGCTATTTTCCCCACTACCTGGTAGGGCCCCTGCCATGCAGCTTTGAACTTGTTCTGCCTCGTTGGTTCTAACACCAGGACCTTCTGTCCTATCTCAAAGGTGCATTCTCTGGCCCTCCGATCGTACCACACGCGCTGGCGCCGTTTGGCCGCCTGCATGTTCCCACATACGGCCTGAGTCAGCTCCTGTAGGCGGTCCCGGAATTCCAGCACATAGGGCACAATAGGTATCCCTTCTATGGTTCCCTCCCCTTCCCAGTGTTCTCGCACTAAGTCTAGGGGGCCCCTTAACCGCCTCCCGTATAACAATTCGAACGGGGAGAACCCCGTGGATTCTTGGGGCACCTCCCGATAGGCAAACAGGAGGTGTGGCAAGAATTTCTCCTAGTCCCTGTAGGTCCTGGTAAAAGTCCCAATGAGTTGTTTTAATGTTCCATTAAAACGTTCACACAACCCATTGGTTTGCGGGTGGTACGGGGAGCTTCTAATGGACTTTACGCCGCACAGCTTCCACAGTTGGTTAGTCACCTCTGCTGTAAACTGGATACCCTGGTCCGAGATAACCTCCCGGGGAAATCCAACCCGTGAGAAAACCTGGAGCAGGGCAGTCGTCACCGTCTCTGCCAGTATGTTAGGCAATGCAACCGCCTCTGGATACCGTGTAGCATAATCTACCACTGTCAATATATAATTTTTCCCTAACGGACTGGGTTTGGCTAACGGCCCTATCAGATCGACCGCTACTCGGCTAAATGGCTTCTCCGCAATGGGGAGGGGGTGTCATTTGGCCTTGCAGCGATCTCCCCTCTTGCCAATGCGCTGGCAACTGTCACAGGTCTGGCAGTACTGACGAACATCATAGGTTACCCCAGGCCAAAAGAAGTTTTGTGTCAGACGATGCCTGGTGTGACTGACGCCGAGGTGCCCGGCCCAGGGTATGTCATGAGAGATTCACAGTAGCTCCTGCCTATACTTCTTGGGCACTATCAGCTGTCGTTTTATAGTGGGGCTCGTCCCTGTGTGGCGCTGCTCTGTAACCCGGTAGAGGAGTCCCTGATGCCATACAAACTGTTTCCCTTCCAGTACTTCTCTCCCCTCCTGTGCCTTCCCACGATACCGCTGTAATGAGGGATCCTCAAGTATCTCCCTTTTAAACTCAGTTGGGGTGGCCCAAGAAATGTGTCTGGCTATGGGAATATGTGTAGGGCTGGGGTGTCTTACCTGGGCCTCCTCTGAGTGTGATTCTGCCTGCGCAGCTCGAGCTTGTCTCCGGGTGGTCACAGGATAGGTCTCAGCCAGAGGGGTGACCGAGAATGCAGACAACATGGGCCCCAAGTCATTTCCCAGCAAGACGTCCACAGGCAAATCCTCCATCAGGCTGACGTCAACAAGGCCATCCCCGACTCCCCAGTTCAGGTGAATCCTGGCAGTGGGCAGTCAATGGCTCCCCCGGCTACACGGACGGCCACTGTCCGGTCCGTCTTCTCTTGGTCCCGGACGAGATGAGGCTTCACAAGGGTCAAAGTTGCTCCGGAATCTCTTAGTCCCTGCATATGTTTCCCATTTACCCACACCGCCTGTCGATGCTGTTGTCGATTATCTGCCCGGGCTGCCTGCACGGGGTCTACTTCATGCAGCACTTCCTCCATCTCTTGCATCCCCGGATTACTCCTAGCCCCCAATGCCGGGTCAGCTTCGCCTTGGTAGTAGTGTACAGTGGCCCAGTTGACGGTAGCCGTTCCCGCCTTTGGCCACTGGGTACGCTGAGTCCGGTGGGGACATTGTCTTTGCAGGTGCCCCAGCTGATGGCAGGTGTAGCATTGCGCCCCAGGGGGAACTCTGGTAGGCCGCAGTTTTAGCTGGTCCCCCGACAATCTTCTGTGGTTTAGGGGCCTCCAGACCCATGGGAGGGCCCCTGTCATGGTTTGAACAGGGTTCTTGCCCTGCACTCACAGAGTTAAGTGTTTGTGGCCTCTTTCTGGATCTGGGAGGGGTATTTATACTCACTCTTTACCAGGGTTCTCTGTCACCTATACTGTTGTTCTGGTGTGTGTGACCCCTGGTGTGCGTGTATTCTGCTTTGCTTGTTTGCTTCCCGTGTATGATCCGGTCCGTTCCCTCACTCTGTACTCCGTCTCTCGTTTTGGTAATATTGTCTTTTCCGGTTCTGACCTCCTGGCTTGGCTATCGTTACTCCGTTACAGTTTGTCCCTATTGTACCGTCTATTGCCCGTTCTGGTTTTCTGATCTATTGCTACGTCCTGACTATCCATTCTGTCTAACCCTTTGGTACTGTATTGCTATCTCGTGCTTTGACCCGGCTTGATCTGGTTTCTGTCTCTGTCTATGCCCCTTGGTAACATTGTCCTGTAGTTACCTTTCTAGGAGTTTCCCCGCAGCTCCTGGCTCTGTGGCGCTGAGGCCACACCCCCAGCAGTCACGTGCTTCAGGTCCTGTGAGCTTGGAGCATACATCGTCACCACTGAGACCCCGCTCCGCAGGTATCTTTGTGCACAGTCTTTGTACTCAGGACACACGCACTGGCTCAGTGAGCAAGTGCAGTGCGGTGTTCCTGACATTATAGCTGACCATTTCAGTTTTTTTTCCTCTGAAGAGAAAAAAAAAAGTGTGTTATCCTCATGGATCCCATACAAGCTTTGGCTGATCAGGTCAAGCACCTGACCCAAATGTTCCACAAACTTAATGTGGAACAGCGCACGATGACCCATACCCAGTAACAGTTGGTGGATACTGTGCAGGGGGCTGTCGCTGCAGGGGCTACTAGTGCTGGGGATAGTGATGTGTCATTGGCATTCCCAGAATCTCCGGTCAAATTGCCAGACCCTTTTTCAGGGGATAAAAGGGAGTTCAGGTTGTTCAGAGAAGGATGCAAGCTTTTTTTTCTCTGAGGCCCCGCTCCTCCGGGGATGAGATCCAGAGGGTGGGGGTCATCATTTCCCTACATCGGGGGCTCCACAGGCATGGGCTTTCTCTCTCTCTTCCTCTGCTCCTGAACGTATGTCTGTGAATTTGTTCTTTGAGGCTCTGGGGCACATTTATGATGAGCCTGATAGAGTTTGTCTGGCAGAGGATATGTTGATGAGTGTGACACAGGGGAGGCACTCTGCTGAATGGTACTGCTCTGAGTTCAGACGCTGGGCAGCGGAGGTCTCCTGGGATGATGCTGCCCTCCGGGGTTTGTTCTGTAGAGGCCTGTCCGAATGTCATAGAATCGTAGAGTTGGAAGGGACCTCCTGGGCCATCTGGTCCAACCCCCTGCTCAAAGCAGAATTCGCTAAATCATCCCAGTCAGATGTCTGTCCAGCCTCTGTTTGAAGACTTCCATTGAAGGAGAACTCACCACTTCTCGTGGCAGCCTGTTCCACTCATTGATCACTCTAACTGTCAAAAAGTTTTTTCTAATATCTAATCTGTGTCTCTTCCCATTCAGTTTCATCCCATTGCTTCTAGTCTTTCCTTGTGCAAATGAGAATAAAGTTGATCCTTCTACAATGTGACAGCCCTTTAGATATTTGTAGACAGCTATTAAGTCTCCTCTCAGTCTTCTCTTTTGCAAACTAAACATTCCCAAATCCTGCAACCTTTCCTCATAAGACAGGGTTTGCAGACCGGTCACCATTCTGGTCGCTCTTTTCTGAACTTGCTCCAGTTTGTTGATGTCTTTTTTAAAATGTGGTGCCCAAAACTGGACACAATATTCCAGATGAGGTCTGACCAAAGAGGAGTAGAGGGAAATAATGACTTCACGTGATCTAGACTGTATGCTTCTGTTAATACATCCTAGAATTGCATTTGCCTTTTTTGCTGCTGCATCACACTGTTGACTCATATTCAGTCTGTGATCTATTAGTATACCCAAGTCTTTTTCACATGTGCTGTCACTTAGCCCTATTCCTCCCATTCTATATATGCTTTTTTCATTTTTATTGCCCAGATGTAGTACTTTGCATTTCTCCCTGTTAAAAACCATTCTGTTAGTTGCTGCCCACTTCTCCAGTTTATTTAAATCTTTTTGAATCCTCTCTCTCTCTTCTCTAGTATTAGCTATCCCTCCTAGCTTTGTGTCATCAGCAAATTTAATCAGTTTACCCTCAATTCCTTCATCTAAATCGTTGATAAAGATGTTGAACAATACAGGGCCCAGGACAGAGCCCTGTGGTACCCCACTTGAGACATTCTTCCAACTGGATGTGCAGCCATTTACGACCACTCTTTGGGTCCGATCACTAAGCCAGTTATGAATCCACCTAACAGTTGCCTTGTCCATTCCATACTTAGTCATTTTTTCAATAAGGATTGTATGAGAGACTTTGTCAAATGCTTTGCTGAAGTCAAGATATACTATATCTACAGCATTTCCTTGATCCACCCAATCAGTGATACCGTCATAGAAGGAAATTAAGTTAGTCTGACATGACTTATTAGTTAGAAACCCATGCTGACTCTGTTTAATCACTTCATTCTTATCCAGGTATTGACATACATGTTGTTTAATAATTTGTTCAAAGATCTTTCCTGGTATAGAAGTCAGACTCACCGGCCTATAGTTGCCTGGGTCCACCTTCTTCCCCTTTTTGAAGATAGGAACAACATTTGCTCTTCTCCAGTCTTCTGGCACTTCTCCTGTTCTCCAAGAATTTTCAAAGATTATGGAGAGGGGTTCAAAAATTTCTTCTGCTATCTCCTTCAGTACTCTGGGGTGTAATTCATCTGGACCTGGAGACTTGAATTCATTTAGGTTAGCTAAGTGTTTCCTCACTATCTTTCTGTTTATAGATATCCTGGATTCTTCTATTCCCTTAATAGGACAGTGAATAACAGTTGATGTTGCATTTCCTTTCTGAGAGAAAACAGATGCAAAATAGGAATTTAAAAGTTCAGCCTTCTCAACATCCTGTCTTACCATTTCATCATTTTCATCCTGTAAAAATCCTATAGCATCTTTGACTTTTCTTTTACTTTTGACATATCCCCAAAATCCTTTATTATTGCTTTTGACATCTCTTGCAAGCCTCAGTTCATTTTCAGCTTTAGATAATCTGATTTGTGCCCTGCAGGTTCTGCAGACAGCATTATATTCTTCTTTAGATATGCCTCCCTCTTTCCATTTTATAAACATTTTTTTCTTCCTTTTTAGCATGTGCTTAAGTTCTGTGTTCATCCATCCTGGTTTCCTTAACTGCTTCCTATTCTTCCCTCTTTTCGGAATTGTTAACAACTGTGCTTTGAGAATTTCATTTTTCAAGATTTCCCATCCTTCCTGGACATTTTTGTCTTTAAGGATATCCAGCCATTGGATCCCTCCAATTCTCTTTCTGAATCCCTTAAAATCTGCCTTTCTGAAATCTAACCTTGACGTCTGAGTCTTCACAGGTCTTCCTCCTCTAGTTATCCAAAATTCTAAAATAGCATGGTCGCTACCTCCTAGGGTCCCAGCCACTTTTACCTCCTCAACCATTTCCTCCCTGTTTATAAGGATTAGATGCAAGGTAGCAGTTCCCCTTGTTTTCTCCCTTACCTTTTGGAAGATAAAGTTGTCAGCAAGAGAGGATAAGAATTTCCTTGACCTGTTAGTTTTGCCTGAGAGAGATTCCCAACAAATGTCTGGATAGTTGAAATCTCCCATGACAACTATGTCATATTTTTTGGAGAACTTGGCCATCTGATGCATAAAGAGTTCATCTATATCTTCGGCTTGCACAGGCGGCCTGTAGTAAATGCCTACAATGGTGTCCTTTCCATTGTTCTGTCCTTATATTCTTACCCAAACAGTTTCCACAGAACTCCCAGTCTCTGAAGCTTCAATCTCTGTGCAGATATACGCGTTTCGAACATACAATGCGACACCCCCTCCTCGTTTATCAAGTCTGTTTCTTGCAAATAAGTTGTATCCTTCTAGTCTTGTATTCCAATCATGTGTATTGTCCCACCAAGTTTCAGTGATTCCAATTACATCATATTTCTGTTCCTGTGTTAGTAGTTCCAATTCTCCTTGTTTGTTGCCCATGCTTTGTGCATTAGTATAGAAACATTTTAGTTTGTGATTGGTTTCTCTTTCTCCAATATTTTTATTAATTAGATTCTTTCGTCTTTGTTCTTCCTTTCCACTTCTAATAGCAGAGTTCTCAATAGCATTTGTTAGGTGTATGGCTTTTTCTGGTCATTTGCTTCCCTTCCCATGTTGTTCTAGTTTAAAGCTCTCCTTACAAGTGTAGCAAGGCGACTTCCAAATACATGCTTTCCAGTCTTCGTAAGGTGCACCCCATCTCTAGCAAGTAGTCCATCGTATAAGTAGTTCACTCCGTGATCCAGAAATCCAAATCGTTGCTGACGGCACCATCGACGTAGCCAGTTGTTCACCTGCAGAATCTTATTCCACCTCCTTGTTCCATGGCCATCCACTGGGAGGATGGAAGAGAAGACCACCTGCGCTCCCAGTTCTTTCACTTTCTTGCCTAAGTCTTCAAAGTCTCTGCAGATGATTTCCAGGTCGTTTCTTGCGGTGTCATTTGTCCCCACATGTAGTAGCAGGAATGGGTAGTCATCTGTAGGTCTGAAGAGTCCTGATATCCTGTCAGACACATCTTTAATTTTTGCACCTGGAAGACAGCACATTTCTCTTGTAGTTATATCCGGTCTGCAGATAGCGGCCTCTGTTCCTCTCAGCAGGGAATCCCCCATGACCACCACTCTCCGTTTCTTCTTCACAACATTTTTCTTTCTCCATCCAGGAGGACTCTGAGGGCGTACAAGGTTGCTGTTTGTTGGCAAAGTCTTATCCTGATGTATTTCTTCATCGTTTTCCTGCGTGAGAGCCTGGTACTGGTTCCTGAGCAGTATGGGTGCTGACTGCCTCCTGATCCTCCTGCTTCTCTGGGTCACATGTCTCCATTCCTCTGTTTCTTCAGGTGCACTTCGAATTTCTTCTCTTTCTGTAACATGAAGAGATAATTGTGCTCTGTCCAAGAACTCTTCACCTTCCTTAATGATCTTCAACGTAGCTAACCTCTCTTCGAGATTTTGCAACTTTTCCTCCAACAGGGACACAAGCTTGCATTTGTGGCATGTGAAGTTTGGCTTTTCCACTGGTAAATCTGTGAACATGTAGCAAGAAATGCAGCTCACCAAATGGCTCCTGGCCTCTTCCATCTTGAGATTTCTTAAAAATGATGAAAGATGAGCCAAAACCCAGTGATCGTTGAGCTCGCGGAGACTCTTCACTTATCCCAGAAGGCACTGGGAATATGCAAATGATCTCCTCAAGACTCTTCCCCTGGTTTTCCGATTTCCTCTTTTCAGCTGCAACGGCCAAAACCCAGTGATCGTTGAGCTCGCGGAGACTCTTCACTTATCCCAGAAGGCACTGGGAATATGCAAATGATCTCCTCAAGACTCTTCCCCTGGTTTTCCGATTTCCTCTTTTCAGCTGCAACGGCCAAAACCCAGTGATCGTTGAGCTCGCGGAGACTCTTCACTTATCCCAGAAGGCACTGGGAATATGCAAATGATCTCCTCAAGACTCTTCCCCTGGTTTTGAAAGATGCCCTAGCCCTTCATCCTCCACCGGATTCTTTGGAGGACGCTATGATCCAGGCTGTCTGCATGGACCGTAGGCTGCGGGAAAGAGGGGTCATGCTGCAGGAGACCCCTTTATTCTCCAATCTGAGAGACTCTGCATCTAGTCCTGAGCCCATGGAGGTTGGTGCCACGTCATTGGAGGAAAAAGAGGGGAGACGCCGTAGAAACAACCAATTGTGCTTTTACTGTGGATCCACTGGACATTGGAGAAGGAACTGTCCTTCTTGCCCTTCTTCAGTGAAGCCGTCAGGAAAACGACTGAGTCTGGGTAACAATCGAGGAGGTTGCCCAGACTCCCAGGTACCCTTTTCCTCACTTACTAAAATTCTGCTTCCGGTGGAACTAGAACTTACAGGCGGTCCGGTTGGGACTACCGCCTTTGTTGACTGTGGTTCTTCTATTAATGTGATCGATGCCAAAGTTGTGACTTTTCATAAGATAGGGACAGTCAGGTTAAAAGAGCCTGTTAAAATTTTGGCAATTGATTCTTCTCCTATCACCCAGGAGGGAATTTGTTTCATGACTGATACCTTTTCACTGAAAGTGGGTTCCACTCATGTGGAAAAATTAAGGTGTTTTGTTCTAAATAATCTGCCGGCTGGACTGGTACTGGGTAAGCCTTGGCTTCAACATCACAATCCAACTATTGACTGGGTCACGGGGGAGATCATTCAGTGGGGTTGTATGGCTAACGGTCTATGTTGTAACTTGACAACTCTTGTCACCCCAGTAAAATTTGTGTCAGTGTCGTCTGTCGATCTGGAAGGTATTCCAGAGTACCTGAAAGATTTTGAAGACTTATTTTCTGAAAGTTAGGCTGAGGCGCTACCACCACATATACCCTTTGATTGTGCCATTAATCTAGTCCCTGGAGCCAAGTTACTCAAGGCTCGCCTGTTCAATTTGTCTGGGCCCGAACGTCTAGCCATGAAGGAGTACATTACCGAGAGTCTCCGCAAAGGGCATATTAGGCCTTCTGTTTCACCTGTGGCGGCGGGCTTTTTTGTTAAGAAAAAAGATGGTGGTTTGAGGCCGTGCCTCGAATTAAACAAAATGACTGTGAAAAATACATACCCTCTCCCCCTAATTCCTGATCTATGTAACTAACTCACCGGGGCCAAGTGGTTCTCTAAACTGGATTTACGTGGAGCATACAACCTTATAAGAGTCCGGGAAGGGGACGAATGGAAAACAGCATTCCTGACGACTGAAGGGCTGTTCGAAAACTTGGTTATGCCCTTTGGTCTCACCAACGCTCCTGCTGTTTTTCAGAATTTTATTAATGTAATTTTCTCTGAGTTAATTGGTCATTTTGTGTTCATCTATTTGGATGACATTCTGGTGTACTCAGTGGACAGTCAATCTCACTTGCACCATTTGCGGATGGTTCTCATGAGACTGAGGGAGAATCATTTGTATGCCAAGTTGTAAAAATGCTCATTTTTCATGCAAGAAGTATCCTTTCTGGGGTTGGTTGTGTCAGGCAAGGGGTTCCCCATGGATCCTACGAAGGTCCAGGCTGTTACAGATTGGGTGCAGCCTCATGACTTGAAAGGGTTGCCGCGATTTTTAGGCTTTGCTAACTTTTATAGGAAATTTATTAAGGGCTTCTCACAGGTGGTAAAGCCTCTAACGGACCTCACTCTCAAAGGAGCTGATGTAAAAAATTGGTCTGTAGCTGCAAAAAATTCTTTCATGACATTAAAAAAGTGCTTTTCTTCAGCCCCTGTATTGGTACAACCAGACCCGTTAAGACCTTTTATCGTGGAGGTTGACGCCTCGGAAGTGGGGGTGGGGGCAGTTTTGTCTCAGGGCCCTCCTACCCTTACTAATCTGAGGCCTTGCACCTTCTTCTCTAAAAAATTTTACTCTGCCGAGAGAAATTACGATGTCGGCAACAGAGAGTTGTTGGCGGTAAAGTTGGCTTTTGAAGAATGGAGGCATTTCCTGGAGGGGGCTATTCATCCCAGTACAGTCATCAGTGATCACAAAAATTTGGCCTATATCGAGTCTGCCAAGAGATTGACCCCAGACAGACTCGGTGGGCGCTTTTTTTTTCTCGATTTCAGTTTACCATCACATTTTGCCCGGGATCTAAAAACATCAAGGCTAATGCCTTATCCCGAAGCTTTGATTCGGTGTCCCCTCCAGAACCTCCCTCCTCCATTCTTCAGCCAGGAGTAGTGGTGGCCGAAATCTCACCTGAGTTACAGAGAGAGATTTTGGAGGCCCAGGCTCGGACTTCGGGTGGTAAACCCCTGGGTAAATTGTTTGTACCGGAACGTTTCCGTCTCGGACTTATGCAGGAATTTCACGATTCTATGTTGAGTGCTCACCCTGGGATTGCAGCTACCCAGGGGGCAATTGCGAGGGGTTTCTGGTGGCCCTCTATGGTAACAGATATTAAAAAGTTTGTGACTGCATGTGGGGTGTGCGCTCGTTCTAAAAGTTCCCAGGTCCATCCTGCCGGGGAGTTGGTGCCTTTGTCAATTCCGGACAGACCATGGACACATTTGTCCATGGATTTTATCACAAATCTTCCTCCTTTCAGGGGCAACTCGGTGATATGGGTGGTGGTGGATAGGTTTTCAAAACAAGCCCACTTTGTACCTCTCCCCGCGTTACCATCTGCTGAAACCCTGGCCCGTTTATTTATGCAGCATATAATTCGTTTGCATGGAGTGCCTATGAATGTGGTGTCAGACAGAGGGGTACAGTTTGTAGTCAGGTTCTGGAGGGCTTTTTGCAAAAAGCTGGGGATTTCGTTGTCCTTCTCTGCCTACCACCCAGAGTCTAATGGACAGACGGAGTGCACGAACCAATCGTTGGAGCAGATTCTGAGATGCTTGGCCTCTTCCAGGCAGGAGGACTGGTGTGAGGTATTGCCCATGGCAGAGTTTGCATTCAACGGTCGTGTGAGTCATTCTACTGGGAAGTCTCCCTTTCAGATCAACTATGGGTTTAACCCACATTTTGGAGAGTTTTCCCGCATGGATTCAGGTTGTCCTCGAGCTGAGGGTGCGACACAACGTCTTAGAATTCTTTGGAGGGAGGTTCAGAGGAATATTTCCAAGGCCCAGGAAAACTATAAGCGGTTTGCTGACAGGAGGAGGGGGTCAGGTCCAGCATTTGCAGTAGGGATGAAGGTATGGTTATCCACCCGCAATATCAAGCTTAAGATACCATCTATAAAGCTGGGCCCCAAGCTTATTGGCCCATTCAAAGTTGTGGGGGTTGATAACCCAGTAGCCTACCGACTGCAGCTGCCCACCTCCTTTAAAATTTCTGATGTCTTCCACAGGTCCCTGTTAAAGCCTGTGGGGATGGTGAGAGAGGATCCCTCATCAAATGCTCCGCCAGTGCTGGTAGAAGGGCAGCTGGAGTATGAAGTAGGGCGCATTGTCAACTCCCGGTGGGTGCGCCGGAGACTCCAGTATCTGATACACTGGAAGGGGTACTCTCTGGAGGATCGGTCATGGGTTCCGGCCAGTTCGGTGCATGCCGATCGTCTGGTGCGGGCTTTCCACGCCAGATACCGAGACAAGCCTGGGGGTCCAGTGGCCCCCCGTTAAGAGGGGGGTACTGTCATGGTTTGAACAGGGTTCTTGCCCTGCACTCACAGGGTTAAGTGTACATGGACTCTATCTGGATCTGGGAGGGGTATTTATACTCACTCTTTACCAGGGTTCTCTGTCAGTTATACTGTTGTTCTGGTGTGCGTGTATTCTGCATTGCTTGTTTGCTTCCCATGTATGACCCGGTCCGTTCCCTCACTCTGTACTCCGTCTCTCGTTTTGGTACTATTGTCTTTTCCGGTTCTGACCTCCTGGCTTGGCTATTGTTACTCCGTTACAGTTTGTCCCTATTGTACCGTCTATTGCCCCTTCTGGTTTTCTGATTATTATGTGTTATAGAACCACTCAGCACCCAGAATATGTTGTGCAATTATATGTATGTATAATAGGTTCCATGTGAGATGCATGTCCCTAATACATCAGCCCACAGACTGCGCCCCTGGGCAGAGGGGACACGATATTCTCCTTTTGTCCGCCCTCCCCCCACCTTTGTAATTCCCACAGTAAACATCGGCAGGCTCCGGCCACCTGCGGCTTTTGTAATGCATGTCTGGCCTGCCGCTTTTCTATTGGCCTGCCCTCTGTATCTGGTGATATATTCTGTGTCCTGTGAGTAAAGTGTTGTCAGACTGGATATACGTGGAGAAGCAGTGATCTTTTATATGCGCCCATGTAACCAAGGAATTCCAGCCAGCGTCATTCATTCAGACTCCAGCCAACGCAGAGCGGACCTCCGAAAACACGGGGTGGTACTGAAAGAGGTACCCAAGCTTGGGTAGACCCCGTCACACTGGTGGCAGCAGCGGGATTTGATACCCCTTCTACAGGAGAAAAGGAATGAATGGAAAATAACTACCAGAAGTTAAAGAGGACTACATTAAAAGATCTGGTGGAAGCCCGAGGGTTGATCGCCAGCAACAAAACAAAAGCAGATTTGATAGCAGCCATCATGGAACACGACAGTGCAGCGCCCCCCAATGTGAATGTGGAGGAGACCAAATTCCAGAGGGAGGTAAAGAACAGACTGGCGTTCTATGGCCTAAACCCTGCAGTAGAGATCATACGAGAGGTGATGGCTGATGTGCGTACTGATCTGAAGGAAAAGATGGCCGAGCGGACCAGGATAGAGCTAGCCAAGATGGAGATGGCAGAGCGGAGAGAGGAGAGTCAGCGAGCAGGGGGAGCTCTGGCCTTTGACCAGGTACCTTCAACAGTAAGCCACAAAAAGATCCAGTATAATGCCTTCCGACAGTTGGGAGAGGCAGAGGAAGACATTGATGGCTTTCTGCAGGACTCTGAGCGGCAGTGTGCCCTTCATCAAGTGAAGCCGGAGGAACGGGTTCAGATTCTGGCCAGCAAGCTGACAGGCCGGGCAGCGGACGCCTATCGCACGGTACCTGATGAGCAGGGCCGGCGTCAGCACCCGGCGCACCCGGGCAAGTGCCGGGGCCCTGGCGAGATGGGAGGGCCCACTCACGCTGTCTGGGATACCCGCCGGCCGCCGCCACGCCCCCCATGTACTGACCCCATCCTGCGCCCTCCGCGAGGGACCCACGCAGTGACGCAGCCCCTTACAGCCAGCAATGATCATCGCTTCCTTTCGGCTGTAATCTTGTGTGCGGTGCCAGCACAGGACCTGTGATGAGGTCACAGGAGGGGAGGAGTCGGGTCACATGATCAGGGTGGCTGCAGGACTCTGCTGTGCTGGTCGCTTTTCATTATGGTGCTGGTCTGGATGGATGAGGTAACGTTTATGTGTGGGACAGTAGGGTCAGGGAGGGGTTTAACAAGGTGGATGTAGCAGAGCCGTGTGTGTACTTGTGTGGGGTCAGGAGGGGTTTAACAAGGTGGATGTAGCAGAGCCGTGTGTGTACTTGTGTGGGGTCAGGAGGGGTTTAACAAGGTGGATGTAGCAGAGCCGTGTATGTACTTGTGTGGGGTCAGGGAGGGGTTTTACAAGGTGGATGTAGCAGAGCCGTGTGTGTACTTGTGTGGGGTCAGGGAGGGGTTTAACAAGGTGGATGTAGCAGAGCCGTGTGTGTACTTGTGTGGGGTCAGGGAGGGGTTTAACAAGGTGGATGTAGCAGTGCCGTGTGTGTACTTGTGTGGGGTCAGGGAGGGGTTTTACAAGGTGGATGTAGCAGAGCCGTGTGTGTACTTGTGTGGGGTCAGGGAGGGGTTTAACAAGGTGGATGTAGCAGAGCCGTGTGTGTACTTGTGTGGGGTCAGGGAGGGGTTTAACAAGGTGGATGTAGCAGAGCCGTGTGTGTACTTGTGTGGGGTCAGGGAGGGGTTTTACAAGGTGGATGTAGCAGAGCCGTGTGTGTACTTGTGTGGGGTCAGGGAGGGGTTTAACAAGGTGGATGTAGCAGAGCCGTGTGTGTACTTGTGTGGGGTCAGGGAGGGGTTTAAAAGGTGGATGTAGCAGAGCCGTGTGTGTACTTGTGTGGGGTCAGGAGGGGTTTTACAAGGTGGATGTAGCAGAGCCGTGTGTGTACTTGTGTGGGGTCAGGAGGGGTTTTACAAGGTGGATGTAGCAGAGCCGTGTGTGTACTTGTGTGGGGTCAGGAGGGGTTTACAAGGTGGATGTAGCAGAGCCGTGTGTGTACTTGTGTGGGGTCAGGAGGGGTTTACAAGGTGGATGTAGCAGAGCCGTGTGTGTACTTCTGTGGGGTCAGGAGGGGTTTACAAGGTGTATGTAGCAGAGCCGTGTGTGTACTTGTGTGGGGTCAGGGAGGGGTTTAACAAGGTGGATGTAGCAGAGTCGTGTGTGTACTTGTGTGGGGTCAGGGAGGGGTTTTACAAGGTGGATGTAGCAGAGCCGTGTGTGTACTTGTGTGGGGTCAGGGAGGGGTTTAACAAGGTGGATGTAGCAGAGCCGTTTGTGTACTTGTGTGGGGTCAGGGAGGGGTTTTACAAGGTGGATGTAGCAGAGCCGTGTGTGTACTTGTGTGGGGTCAGGGAGGGGTTTAACAAGGTGGATGTAGCAGAGCCGTGTGTGCACTTGTGTGGGGTCAGGGAGGGGTTTTACAAGGTGGATGTAGCAGAGCCGTGTGTGCACTTGTGTGGGGTCAGGGAGGGGTTTAACAAGGTGGATGTAGCAGAGCCGTGTGTGTACTTTGTGTGGTGTCAGGAGGGGTTTAACAAGGTGGATGTAGCAGAGCCGTGTGTGTACTTGTGTGGGGTCAGGAGGGGTTTTACAAGGTGGATGTAGCAGAGCCATGTGTGTACTTGTGTGGGGTCAGGGAGGGGTTTTACAAGGTGGATGTAGCAGAGCCGTGTGTGTACTTGTGTGGGGTCAGGGAGGGGTTTAACAAGGTGGATGTAGCAGAGCCGTGTGTGTACTTGTGTGGGGTCAGGAGGGGTTTACAAGGTGGATGTAGCAGACCGTGTGTGTTCTTGGGTGGGGTCAGGAGGGGTTTACAAGTTGTACGGAGCAGAGCCGTGTGTGTACGAGGTGTACGGAGCAGAGCCGTGTGTGTACGAGGTGTACGGAGCGAAGCCGTGTGTGTACGAGGTGTATGGAGCAGAGCCGTGTGTGTACGGAGCTGAGCCGTGTGTTTATGGAGCGGAGCAGAGCCGGGGGTGTACGGAGTGAAGCTGCGTGTGTACAAGGTGTACGGAGCGGAGCCGTGTGTGTACGAGGCATACAAAGCGGAGCCGTGCGTGTACGAGGTGTATGGTGGGGAGCATTTATACCTCCCGAGTCCCATCTGTCCCGGATCCAGCGAGACAGTCCCGATTTTGAGAGAGACTGCCCCAGCCGGGAGCTTACTTTCCCCGCGGGACACAGGAGTACACAGCGGAGCCCCAAGGAGCAATTTAAAACTTGCACGTAACGTTCTACCGGAAGTGACGTGCTGGAAGCTGACCAGAAATTAGGTCATTTCAGTAGGAGATTGTGACAGAACCATGGAGGCACTTCAGGGAATGCTTCAGATCCATCACCGTGTCCTCTGACAGCGGACAGCGAGATCGCCTTGTACTCGGTGATGTCGGCCATGTGAGTGGATCATGATATGTCCTGCACCAGGAGGCTCAGGTAGGCACTACAATGTGAGCTGGGCTGCTATAGTATCTCTATAGAATTTTTCTTTCTCTGTTTCCTTCTCTCTCTGTTCTTTCTCTCTAATCTTTTTTTTCTCTCTCTCTGTTCTTTCGCTCTCTGTTCTCTTTCTTTCTTTCTGTCTCTGTTCTTTCTCTCTGTCTGTTCTCTCTTTCCTCTCTTTCTTTCTCTCTCTCTGTTCTTTCTTTCCCCTCTTCCTCTCTGTTCTTTCCCCGCTTTCTTTTTCTCTCTACCTCTCTGTTCTTTCTTTCCCCTCCTTCTTTTTCTCTCTCTCCCTGTTCTTTTTTTCTGTCAACTCTTTTTCTCTCTCCGTTCTTTCTTTCCCCTTTTTTCTCTCCCTCTCTGTTCTTTATTCCCCTCTTTCTTTCTTTCTTTCTTTCTTTCTTTCTTTCTTTCTCTCTCTGTTCTTTTTTTCTGTCCACTCTTTCTTTCTCTTTGTTCTTTTTCTTTCTTTCTTCTTTCTCTCTGTTCTTTCTTTCCCCTCTTTCTTTCTCTATCTGTTCTTTCTTTCTTTACCCTCTTTCTTTCTCTTTCTCTCTGTTCTTTTCTTTCTCTCTCTCTGTTCTTTATTTTCTTTCTTTCTTTCTTTCTTTCTTTCTTTCTTTCTTTCTCTGTTCGTTCTTTCTATGTTCTTTCTTTCTTTCTCTCTCTGTATCATTCTCTGTTCTTCCTTCCATTCTTTCTCTTTCTTTCTCTGTTCTTTATTTCCCCTCTCTTCTTTCTTTCATGCGTACACTACTAATCAGTAGCCTCCATCACATGAACGTGTTTTGCCACAGAGCGAGTGTCCGTGTGGATCACATGCGTGTCCGTGTGATCCACACAGAGAGAAGTCCGTTTTTGGCCGTCACCACGGATGTCACATGGCATGAGTCGTGGTATGTGTTAAGGGGGGGCCAACTGAGACTTTTTCGCCCGGGGCCCTCAAAAACCTGGAGCCGTCCCTGCTGATGAGGACTGTATGGACTATGACCGGATCAAAGAAGTGATCTTGGCCCGGTATGCGCTGACACCAGAGACCTACCGCCAAAAGTTCTGCGGACTTATAAAACGCGTAACCGATACCCACGCTGAATGGGCCTGTAAATTACGGCGGTCACTGCTACAGTGGGTACAAGGGAGCCAAGCAACCACTAAAGAGCAAGTCCTCCAGCTATTCCTGTTAGAACGATTCTTTAATGGACTAAACCCCGAGACACAGGAATGGCTTCAGGACAGGCGGCCAACGACTCTTGAGGAAGCCACTCGTCTGGCCGATGAACATCATGATGCCAGGAGGCCGCAGTTGTCCGGATCAAAGGTGGTCACTAGGGGCCCGCCCATGGACCTGGAGGGCCCCAAACCACCGATGATTGTAGGGGGACCAGCTAGAAACCCAGCCTACCACAGTCCCCCTGGGGCGCGATGCCACACCTGTCGTCAGCTGGGCCACCTGCAAAGACAATGTCCCAACCGGACTCAGCATACCCAGTGGCAAAAGGCGGGAACAGCTACCTTCTCCCTGGCTGCTGGACACTGCTACCAAGGCGAAGCTGACCCGGCATTGGGGGCTACGACTAACCAAGGGGTGGAAGAGATAGAGGAAGAGCTGCATGAAGTAGACCCCGTGCAGGCAGATAATCGACAACAGCATCGACAGGTCGTGTGGGTTAATGGGAAACGTATGCAGGGACTAAGAGATTCTGGGGCAACTTCGACCCTTGTGAAGCCTCATCTCGTCCGGAACCAAGAGAAGACGGACCGGACAGTGGCAGTCCGTGTAGCAGGGGGAGCTATACATCGACTGCCCACTGCCAGGATTCACCTGAACTGGGGAGTCGGGGATGGCCTTGTTGAGGTCGGCTTGATGGAGGATTTGCCTGCAGACGTCTTGCTGGGAAATGGCTTGGGGCCCATGTTGTCTGCATTCTCGGTGGCCCCTCTGGCTGAGACCTATCCTGTGACCACCCGGAGACAAGCTCGAGCTGCGGAGGCGGAATCACACTCAGAGGAGGCTCAGGTAAGACATCCCAGCTCTACATGTATTCCCATAGCCAGACACATTTCTTGGGCCACCCCAGATTAATTTAAGAGGGAGTTACTTGAGGATCCTTCATTGGAGGGATATCGTGGGAAGGCACAGGAGGGGAGAGGGGTACTGGAAGGGGAACAGTTTGTATGGAAGCAGGGCCTCCTCTACCAGATCACAGAGCAGCACCTCACAGGGACGAGCCCCACTATAAAACGACAGCTGGTAGTTCCCAAGAAGTATAGGCAGGAGTTACTGCGAATCTCTCATGACATACCCTTGGCTGGGCACTTCGGCATCAGTCGCACCAGGCATCGTCTGACACAAAACTTCTTTTGGCCGGGGTTGACCTATGATGTTCGTCAGTACTGCCAGACCTGTGACAGTTGTCAGCGCATTGGCAAGAGGGGGGATCGATGCAAGGCCAAATTACACCCCCTCCCCATTGTGGAGGAACCATTTAGCCGAGTAGCGGTCGATCTGATAGGGCCGTTAGCCAAACCCAGTCTGTCAGGGAAAAAGTATATATTGACAGTGGTAGATTATGCCACACGGTATCCAGAGGCGTTTGCGTTACCTAACATACTGGCAGAGACGGTGGCGGCCGCCCTGCTCCAGGTGTTCTCACGGGTTGGATTTCCCCAGGAGATTATCTCGGACCAGGGTGCCCTGTTATGATTGAGTCACCGTAGGAGGCAAAAATAGAAATGCTAGCTAAGTCCAGAAAACCAGAGAAGTTGGCAGCTATCGGATTGCAGACCCCTGAACCTATCAACACAACTAGCAGTAGCCGTGGGGGGCTCCTACGATGCCCTAGGCCCCTCGATCACAGCCGGAGGACTACATAGCCTAAAGACAGAAAGGGAATTCTAAACTGCACCAGAGCAGACCCCAAAGCAAAAGGCAGCCCCCCACATATAATGACGGTGAAGCAAGAAGAAAGAACAAAACACAGACAGAAAGATAGACTGAGCAAAGATGGGGCCCACGCTAGCTTAGATAGGAAAGGACAGGAAGGCTGCTGTCTGCAATCCGTGAAAAACCCTATAAAAATAAGAGCCAACAACCTGACAGTAAAAAAGGCCCTGAAGACGCTAGGCTTCAAAAAAGCTATGACAGTACTCAGGAATATTCTGAAGACAGAGCAACAGGCAAAAGGAGATTCAGCTCACCCCAGCAGGGAATGGCAGAATCCAGAAAAGCAAGGAAAACAAAACACTAATGCAAAAAGGCAAAGCAGAAATCTTAGCTTTAGATGAGCAGGAATCAGACTGGTTTCCTAGAAGTCCACAGAGAAATCACCCGCAGGCCAGAAGGGTGTCGGCAGCCTTATATCCAGTCATTAACTCCACTCAGCCAGTCATCATCATCAGCCCCAGGTGTTTGACAATCAGGCTCACTACCTTTCTTCACCAGAAGAGGGAGTTCCTCGGGCCTCAGTAGTGAAGGGGAAAATGAACTCACAACAGTGCCCAGTTTACAGCAGAGGTGACCAACCAACTGTGGAAGCTGTGCGGCATAAAGTCCATTAGAAGCGCCCTGTATCACCCGCAAACCAATGGGTTGTGTGAACGCTTTAACGGGACATTAAAACAGCTCATTGGGACTTTTACCAGGACCTACAGGGACTGGGAGAAATTCTTGCCACACCTCCTGTTTGCCTATCGGGAGGTGCCCCAAGAATCCACGGGGTTCTCCCCGTTCGAGCTGGTATACGGGAGACGGGTAAGGGGACCCCTAGACTTAGTGCTGGCACCCAGGGAGCGGAAGGGCCTCATAGAAGGGGTACCTATTGTACCCTATGTGCTGGAATTCCGGGACCGCCTACAGGAGCTGACCCAGGTTGTACGTGAGAACCTGCAGGCGACCCAGCGGCGCCAGCGCGTATGGTACGTTCAGAGGGCCAGAGAGCGCACTTTGGAAATAGGACAGAAGGTCCTGGTGTTAGAGCCCACTAAGCAGGATAAGTTTCAAGCTGCATGGCAGGGGCCCTACCAGGTAGTGGGGAAAATAGCCGACACAACCTATAATGTCGCCGATTGTGACGACCCCAGGGTTATCCGCATGTTCCACGTGAATATGCTGAAGCCCTACCGGGAGCGCCCTGAAGAGGTAGTGGCCATCTGTGCACCTGAAGCAGAGGATTTAGCCGGACTTCCCTTGCTGGATGTCTTAGGGGAAGTCAAGTTTAAATCATGGGACCAGGTACACTTGGGTGAAGACCTAGGCCCCCGGGAGAGACAGCAGGCGGAGGCGTTGTTGAGGCTGCGACAGAGGATGTTTTCAGAGAGACCGGGGTACACTCGCCTGGCACAACACAAGGTTGAGACCAAGGTTTAGACCCCCCCTGCGACAAAACCCCTTCCGCGTCCCTGACTCTGTACGAGAGGGGATGCGACAAGAGATAGAAGAGATGTTGCGTTTAGGGGTCATTGAAGAGTCAGATAGTCCCTGGGCATCCCCCGTAGTGTTAGTGCCCAAGAAGGATGGGACTACACGGTTTTGTGTAGACTATCGTAAGCTCAATGAGAAAACAGTGACGGATGCATACCCCATGCCGCGTGTGGATGAGTTGTTAGACCGGCTGGCGGGGGCAAAGTATTTGACCACCATCGATCTATGCAAAGGCTACTGGCAGATTCCCCTTAGTCCTGACACTATTCCCAAGTCGGCATTTGTCACCCCGTTCGGCTTATTCCAGTTTCGAGTTATGCCATTCGTGATGAAGAATGCCCCAGCGACCTTCCAAAGGCTGGCTGACCGGCTTCTGGATGGTCTCCAGGACTGTGCTTGTGCCTACCTGGATGACATCGCCATCTACAGTGCGACATGGGAAGAGCATCTAAATCACCTAGAGATAGTATTGGACAGGATCCACCAGGCCGGAATCACCCTGAACCCAAACAAGTGTCACGTGGGCAAAGCAGAGGTTCAGTATTTAGGGCATTGGGTGGGAAGTGGGAAACAGCGACCAGAACCAGCCAAGGTTGAGGCCATAGCCAAATGGCCCATCCCACGCACTAAAACCCAGGTCATGGCGTTTCAAGGGACAGCGGGGGATTACAGGAAATTTGTTCCCATTTACAGCAGCGTAGCCAAGCCCCTCACTGATCTGATCCGTAAGAACCAACCCCGCCAGGTAACCTGGACCTCAGAGTGTGAGGAAGCCTTCCGCCAACTAAAGGACGCCCTCACCAATACCCCTGTATTGGCCGCACCTGATCCAACTAAACGTTTCCTTGTTCACACAGACGCTTCTATGTTTGGATTGGGGGCAGTACTGAGCCAAGTCGGGCCGGACGGCCAAGAACACCCGGTAGCTTACCTGAGTCGGAAACTACTGCCCCGTGAAACTATGCGGCCATCGAGAAGGAGTTCCTGGCGGTAGTATGGGCACTCAAGAAGTTGCAACCATATTTGTATGGACGACAGTTTTCCCTCCTAACGGACCATAATCCCCTAGTCTGGCTTAATCGGGTCTCCGGAGACAACGCCAGATTGCTGCGGTGGAGTTTAGCCCTACAACCTCTGGACTTCACCATCCACCACAGACCCGGCAAACAAAATGGTAACGCCAAAGGACTAAGTCGACAAACGGAACTTGTACCAACCCCATAAACTTTGGTCATCCCCAAACCGATCCGTTGAGGATCAGACTGTGTACGCCGATCGCGTCGCTGAAAAGGGGAGCCGTGTTACGTGTTACAGAACCACTTAGCACCCAGAATATGTTGTGTAGTTATATGTATGTATAATAGGTTCTATGTGAGATGCATGTCCCTAATGCATCAGCCCACAGGCTGCGCCCCTGGGCAGAGGGGACACGATATTCTCCTTTTGTCCGCCCTCCCCCCACCTTTGTAATTCCCACAGTAAACATCGGCAGGCTCCGGCCACCTGCGGCTTTTGTAATGCATGTCTGGCCTGCCGCTTTTCTATTGGCCTGCCCTCTGTATCTGTGTGATATATTCTGTGTCCTGTGAGTAAAGTGTTGTCAGACTGGAAATACGTGGAGAAGCAGTGATCTTTTATATGCGCCCATGTAACCAAGGAATTCCAGCCAGCGTCAATCATTCAGACTCCAGCCAACGCAGAGCGGACCTCCGAAAACACGGGGTGGTACTGAAAGAGGTACCCCAGCCTGGGTAGACCCCGTTACACTGGCAGATCCATGCCCCTGCCACTTTCCAGCAGATGGTCAACCACCTGCTTTGGGGACTGGAGGAGTACGCAGTGGCGTACTTAGACGACATCGCCATCTTCAGTTCCACCTGGGAGGAACACCTTCAGCATCTCCAGGAGGTGCTCAAGCATCTTCACCAGGCAGGCCTGACTATCAAGCCGGAAAAGTGCCAGATGGGCATGAGCGAGGTCCACTACCTAGGGCACCGGGTAGGCGGGGGTTCCTTGAGTCTGGAGCCAGAAAAGGTGGACGCAATCGCGTCCTGGCCCACTCCCAGGACCAAGAAACAGGTGAAGTCCTTCTTGGGCACTGCAGGGTACTATACGCGGTTTGTTCAGGACTATAGCGCCCTTGCAAAACTCTTGACTGACCTCACCAAGCAGACGCTACCCCAAACAGTCAACTGGACAGATGACTGTGAGGCGGCTTTCCAAGCTTTGAAAGCAGCCCTGTGAGCTCTACAGTGTTGAGAGCAGTCAACAGCAGTCGCCCGTTTCTGGTACAGACCGACGCTGTGCTCAGCCAGGTCGACTCGGGGAACCAAGAGCACCCCATGTTGTACCTGAGCCGGAAACTTTTGCCGAGGGAAGTGGCATACTCGACCATCGAGGAGTGTCTGGCCATGGTGTGGGCACTGCAATGTTTGCAGCCCTACCTGTATGGGCGCACCTTCTCAGTGGTAACCGACCACAACCCTCTGAGCTGGTTGCACACAGTGTCTGGAACCAATGGAAGGTTGCTCCGCTGGAGCCTTGCCCTTCAACAGTACGACTTTACTGAACAACACAAGAAGGGCAGCGAACATAGAAATGCTGATGGGTTGTCCCGCTGGGGCGAACCCGCTGAGGTGCGCATGGCCGATAACCGAGAGGTAATGCCTCCGTAACACCCTCTTAAGGGGGAGATGTAATGTAAAATGTCTGTAAGATCTGTATGTTAAAGTATGATGTTTCTAGAACTTTCTAGAATCTCCCATTGCTACACATCAAGGAGACGAGCCTGTCATGTAGCTGCAATCCCCCCTCCCTTACCGCCCCCTCCTTTTGCCCCTTATCAGTTCGGTGCTTGCTGGTAAGCTGAAACTGTCCATTTCCTCTCGAAGAACAGCTACGGGGAAAAGATCTCTTTGTTCTGAAAACACAGGCTGTATGCCAGTATATCATAGAATCATAGAATCGTAGAGTTGGAAGGGACCTCCTGGGCCATCTGGTCCAACCCCCTGCTCAAAGCAGGATTCGCTAAATCATCCCAGTCAGATGTCTGTCCAGCCTCTGTTTGAAGACTTCCATTGAAGGAGAACTCACCACTTCTCGTGGCAGCCTGTTCCACTCATTGATCACTCTAACTGTCAAAAAGTTTTTTCTAATATCTAATCTGTGTCTCCTCCCATTCAGTTTCATCCCATTGCTTCTAGTCTTTCCTTGTGCAAATGAGAATAAAGTTGATTCTTCTACAATGTGACAGCCCTTTAGATATTTGTAGACAGCTATTAAGTCTCCTCTCAGTCTTCTCTTTTGCAAACTAAACATTCCCAAATCCTGCAACCTTTCCTCATAAGACAGGGTTTGCAGACCGGTCACCATTCTGGTCGCTCTTTTCTGAACTTGCTCCAGTTTGTTGATGTCTTTTTTAAAATGTGGTGCCCAAAACTGGACACAATATTCCAGATGAGGTCTGACCAAAGAGGAGTAGAGGGAAATAATGACTTCACGTGATCTAGACTGTATGCTTCTGTTAATACATCCTAGAATTGCATTTGCCTTTTTTGCTGCTGCATCACACTGTTGACTCATATTCAGTCTGTGATCTATTAGTATACCCAAGTCTTTTTCACATTTTTAATTCTTTCATATGGAAGTATTAAAACAAGTCATACTGAAAAAACCATACACCTCAGAGATATAAAACTCACATTTCTGCAAAGGGCACGCGGCCAGCTTTCTAAGTCCTAATTCTCACAGTTATAACCTCACCAGAACCTCAGATATGGATTGCTTCTAAATGAAGCATCCTAGCTAGTGCATTCTTGATGTCTTCTTGTTGGATTCATTAAATCACAACCAATGATGCCCTATGTGTGGTGGTACGGGCTTTTCTCGTTTAGATATAGTTATTCTAAGTTTTGTAGCCAAATCATAACTTGGAGAGAGGGAGGTGGGACCTCTCCAGACCACCCATTTCATGAGGTCACAAACCCAAGTCTATAGGTATTACCTACCAAATTCCAGTCAGTTGAGCTACAGAGTCCGTGCTGACAAGACGTGCCAATGAGAGGAGACTTGTGGCTCCGCCTTCTCCCAGCCGCATGGTCTGCCTGATATCGCCTGAACACATGTGAGTGTTACTTTCTGTTCTTTCATCCACTTTGTTTTATATTTGTATTTGTACATATTTAATGTCTCAACTTTATAGCAACTTTTATCTGTATAATCACTGCCCTTTTGGGAATAAATCGTAAAATTATCAGTTTGTCTCCATGCTCTAAGAAACGAACTATGCACCTCTTTTAGATAATCGCTACTGATTTCAGGGGTTTGGCATATCATCAAGAAAATATGAGAGTTTAAATTCCCTCCAAAGAAAGGAAAATATCAAAAAAATTCTAATAATGCATTTTGTCATCTATACAAAAAGTTCACTTTATTGAATATAAAAACAATTCATCAAATGACAAAACATACAATTACAAAAAATATATATATATTATACAAATGTAAAAGGCAGATAATGATGCAACCGTGGTTGTGACATGGAGACATATGTAAACAAGGGACCAGAAACTCCCATGTAAAAATCAATAGTTATAATGCTAACAACAATAAGTGTCATCTATTAAATGTAAACATAAATAGAAAATTTATCCTTAAATTTTCAATAGAGACACACTACCTTAAAAAGAGGGGAGGAAACATCCCAGTATAATCCATTAAGTAGTGTTAGCAAAAAGGATCATGTGTATAAACATCAAGAGTTCCCTTACCCATAATAAAGAGATGTCGCCACGTCACACAAAACACCCCGACGCGCGTTTCGCACCTCGCTTCCTCGGGGGGCGATATAATCCCTCCTGAAATTGTTCACCTTAAATAGGCCCTCATATATAAACCGGATCCAATCGCTCTGTGTAAAACGAGCGCATGGAGGCGGAGAGTCCGGCACCACCACGTCACTTCCGGCGTCGGGCGTGCCATGTCCCAGGAGCAATTGCTCCACTGACGTCAGTGGAACATGAGCGCGTCATATCGACACCTTCCGTAGTGATGGTAACCTAAGAGACGCCGTCAACATGCGCACACACAGAGCGATCATATTAAAGAAACAACCAATAATAATGAAATCCATATAAGATACAAAAACAGCATATCAAACTAAAACCCATACATACAAACTGCATAAATGCTATACACTGTCCTCTGTTCATGGCACATAATGGACATGTTCAGCTATGTGAGCACTTGCTCTGCTACTTTGTGATATCTATAGCCAGATATATATACTCTAATATGGGCTTTGTATTGCTAATATTTGCTGCAGTGTGGATGGGTGGGGGTTGTGCCCGATTTACACAGAGCGATTGGATCCGGTTTATATATGAGGGCCTATTTAAGGTGAACAATTTCAGGAGGGATTATATCGCCCCCCGAGGAAGCGAGGTGCGAAACGCGCGTCGGGGTGTTTTGTGTGACGTGGCGACATCTCTTTATTATGGGTAAGGGAACTCTTGATGTTTATACACATGATCCTTTTTGCTAACACTACTTAATGGATTATACTGGGATGTTTCCTCCCCTATTTTTAAGGTAGTGTGTCTCTATTGAAAATTTAAGGATAAATTTTCTATTTATGTTTACATTTAATAGATGACACTTATTGTTGTTAGCATTATAACTATTGATTTTTACATGGGAGTTTCTGGTCCCTTGTTTACATATGTCTCCATGTCACAACCACGGTTGCATCATTATCTGCCTTTTACATTTGTATAATATATATATATTTTTTGTAATTGTATGTTTTGTCATTTGATGAATTGTTTTTATATTCAATAAAGTGAACTTTTTGTATAGATGACAAAATGCATTATTAGAATTTTTTTGATATTTTCCTTTCTTTGGAGGGAATTTAAACTCTCATATTTTCTTGATGATATGCTATTTGGACAGAGAGTGCCCCTAATTAAATTATGGTATTTTTGTATATCCACATTCCTGGCTATGTATTCATGATTTCAGGGGTTTGCCACGGACCCTCTTAATTTAACTGTGAATTAAGAAAAGCGTGGATGGTGGCAGCGTGGTGTGTGCGATTGATTAGGCTAGTTGGCAGGACAGAAGGGTCTTATATTGCTAAAGGGGGGCTGCGGCCATAGCATTGATAATTCCATTACTGCGATAGCCTAATTGTCCGTGCACAACAAGCAGCCCGTCCGGCGACTAATTACCCTAGGTGCAGTTCCCTGACTGACCTGAGGGTAAGGGGGCGCCAGAGAGCTGCGATTTCCAAAGTGGAACTGAGTAAGTGGGATATACATAAATCCCCACAGTTCTTGGAAGGTTGTTCGCAGTTGTGGGGCATCCAAAATAACCCCCCTGCGGTAAATTGTTAGAGCAAGGTTAGCTTGCTGCATTTTTGTCACATGAAGCCAGTGGTGGGATAACTAAGATAAGCCCCCACTGTGCCTGTGATAGCCGTGTGCCGGCAGTGTGTCGCGTCCCTCCGTCCGCTGATACACCCGTGTCAGTGGGATTGTGACATATTGGTGACACAGGGTCCGCTGTCCGTCGCGTTTTGGTGGCAACGGGACCCCCGTTCGTCACATATTGGTGGCAGCGGTGGGATTGTGATATATTGGTGACACAGCGTCCGCTGTCCGTCGCGTTTTGGTGGCAGCGGGACCCCCGTTCGTCACACCGGGGATACGGTACACGTACATGGATGGATACCGGGGATATGGTACACATACAGGGATGAATACCGGGGATACGGTATACGTACAGGGGTGAATACCGGGGATACGGTACACTACAGGGGTGGATACCGGTGATAGGGTACACATACAGGGATTGATACCGGGGATACGGTACTTGTACAGGGATGGATACGGTACACGTACAGGGATGGATACCGGGGATATGGTACACGTACAGGGATGGATACCGGGGACACGGTACACTACAGGGGTGGATACCGGGGATACGGTACACGTACAGGGATGGATACCGGGGATACGGTACACGTACAGGGATGGATCCCGGGAATACGGTACACTACAGGGGTGGATACCGGGGATACGGTACACATACAGGTATGGATACCGGGGATACAGTACACGTACATGGATGGATACCGGGGATACGGTACACATACAGGGATGGATACCGGAGATACGGTACACAAACAGGGATGGATACCGGGGATACGGTATACTACAGGGGTGGATACCGGGGATACGGTTGTAATGTAAAATGTCTGTAAGATCTGTATGTTAAAGTATGATGTTTCTAGAACTTTCTAGAATCTCCCATTGCTACACATCAAGGAGACGAGCCTGTCATGTAGCTGCAATCCCCCCTCCCTTACAGCCCCCTCCTTTTGCCCCTTATCAGCTCTGTGCTTGCTGGTAACCTGAAACCGTCCATTTCCTCTCCAAGAACAGCTAGGGGGAAAAGATCTCTTTGTTCTGAAAACACAGACTGTATGCCAGTATATGGGAAGTATTAAAACAAGTCATATTGAAAAAACCATACACCTCAGAGATACAAAACTCACATTTCTGCAAAGGGCACGAGGCCACTTGGTCATCAAATGGCCAAGTTCTCCAAAAAATATGACATAGTTGTCATGGGAGATTTCAACTATCCAGACATTTGTTGGGAATCTCTCAGGCAAAACTAACAGGTCAAGGAAATTCTTATCCTCTCATGCTGACAACTTTATCTTCCAAAAGGTAGGGGAGAAAACAAGGGGAACGGCTACCTTGGATCTAATCCTTATAAACAGGGAAGAAATGGTTGAGGAGGTAAAAGTGGCTCGGACCCTAGAAGGTAGCGACCATGCTATTTTAGAATTTTGGATAACTAGAGGAGAAAGACCTGTGAAGACGCAGACGTCAAGGTTAGATTTCAGAAAGGCAGATTTTAAGGGATTCAGAAAGAGAATTGGAGGGATCCAATGGCTGGATATTCTTAAAGACAAAAATGTCCAGGAAGGATGGGAAACCTTGAAAAATGAAATTCTCAAAGCACAATTGTTAACAATTCCGAAAAGAGGAAAGAATAGGAAGCATTTAAGGAAACCAGGATGGATGAACACAGAACTTAAGCACATGCTAAAAAGGAAGAAAAAGATGTTTATAAAATGGAAAGAGGGAGGCATATCTAAAGAAGAATATAATGCTGTCTGCAGGGCACAAATCAGATTATTAAAGCTGACAATGAATTGAGGCTTGCAAGAGATGACAAAAGCAATAATAAAGGATTTTGGGGCTATGTCAAAAGTAAATGAAAAGTCAAAGATGCTATAGGATTTTTACAGGATGAAAATCATGAAATGGTAAGACAGGATGTTGAGAAGGCTGAACTTTTAAATTCCTATTTTGCATTTGTTTTCTCTCAGAAAGGAAATGTAACATCAACTGTTCTTCACTGTCCTATTAAGGGAATAGAAGAATCCAGGATATCTACAAACAGAAAGATAGTGAGGAAACACTTAGCTAACCTAAATGAATTCAAGTCGCCAGGTCCAGATGAATTACACCCCAGAGTACTGAAGGAGATAGTAGAAGAAATTTTTGAACCCCTCTCCATAATCTTTCAAAAGTCTTGAAGAACAGGAGAAGTCCCAGAAGACTGGAGAAGAGCAAATGTTGTTCCTATTGTCACGCTCGCGCCTAGGCTGAATGGCGCGAGCCGGGGGGTTGTGGCCCCACTGTGCCAAGGTCTGTGGAGAGAAGCTGCAGCAAGAGGTTCTGCAGCGGCAGCAGGAGCCATGCAGACAGAGCGGCTAGAGTGCAGATGCACAGATAAAGCTGCGAGAGTGCAGATGCACAGACAGGGAGGACACAAGGAAAGACACAGCAAGGAAGGGAGCCACGGACAAGGAGAAAGGGAGACTGATAGACAATGGTAAGACTGAGTTCAGACAGAGACACAGACAAAGACACAAGGACCAGGATATTCAGCCACCTGGCAGGCGGACAGAGAACAGACAAGGCACTGGGAACAAGACTCAAGGGCCAGGATATTCTGCCTCCTGGCAGGCGGACAGAGAAATGCTAGGCAAGGTACCAAGACACAAGAGTACGCAGTAAGAGACTTCAGAGAAGGCAAGACACAGCAGGGCCTGGCTGGCTCAGCAGCAAGGAGCTAACTGAGTTTAGACATTGCACAGGCAATGTTTCAGTGGGAGTGGCGAAACTAAATAGTCAAGGGCTCCAGGTGATTGGTCAGGGACAGATTACACAGGTGCACCCAGACTGCATAAGAACCAGAGAGTTCAGGCGCCGCCCCCCCTATACACACAGTCTGGAAACATGGAGAGCAGAGGCACAGAGCTGGCAACAGACAGAATTCACAGCATGGCTTGAAGCAGAAAGTAAGTTGGTGTGCGGGGGATGGGAGACCATGCAGTGATGCCAGCAGGGTTGTTACAGTACCCCCCCTTTACGGCCCCTCTTCCTTAAGCCTGCCAGAATGACCAGAAGAAGGAGTACGGGACCACACACAGTCCAGGTTGACACGACATCCTTCAGGTAGGGTGGAGTATGTGTGCCATCAGGAATCACAGATTGCCCGGTTTCTTGGTGCCTAAGGGAGTCAGTTTCCAACACAGAGGGTACAAAGACTTCTTCCTCCTGATTGGCAGAGAGCAGGGACCTGGAAGCTTCAGACTTGACCCCTACATCAGCCGGCCAGCTAGAAACAGCAGACACCTTCACCAAGTCCGACTTCAGCCCAACATGCCAGAAAAATTGGACCTCCTCATCCCGGTTGGTGAGAAACGGAGATCCGTGGGTCACTGTTCCAACCTCTTCACCCACCTGCCAAATGGAAGCTGGAGGCATACATACAGGGAGCCACTTCCGGCTGTTACCCTGAAAAAACTGGGCCTCCTCTATCAGGTCAGAGGGTGAGAAAATCTCTGTCTCAGTATCTTCACTCACTGGCCACACAGGGGTTGAAGGCATATATTTAGGACCCATCTTCAGCCCGTAATCCAGGGGAGGACAATCAAGAGACAGGGATGCTCCTGGGAGCAGATCACTGGTATAGTCGCTGGAGACGTGTGAGGAGACTGACACCGCTTCCCTTTCTTCGGAGACGTCATCACACCTTGACTCGACGACTAGCAGACCAGATGAAGAAGGTGACATTGCTGACCGACTCTGACGCAAGGGAACCAGACACCTCTTGTCACTTGATTGTTTCAAGCGCGGTGCCCTACTAGGTTTCCAGACATAGACGGGAACTAGAATCTCTGGATCAGAATGACCCATGGGCATACCAGTCAGCAGATGGAAGATGAACTTCTTCATGTATAAAGCTCCGACCTGGAGCTGTAGTTGTCCTTGCAGGACTAGACTGTTTTCCAACAGGGCTCGGCCACCTCGAGACAACGCCCACATCAGCTTCGGGAGCTGTATGACAGAGACGACACACTGACTCCGTGTGGCTGGCGGTTTAGACACACCAAAGCTCCCAGAAGGCAGAGAAACAGTCATTGGCTTCACAGGACAGAGACCGTCGGGATGTTCCTTCACGAGACCAGATTGCGGCTGTAAGCTTGCCAGACGCTTTTTCTTAGACCTCTTGGACCTTACACGGGAGGCCGCCTTAGCAGGCTGAGGAACAGGAGTGTCAGGGACGGTCACAGACGGATGAGAGGATTCACCCATAGGTTCCTCTAGTCTGGTCTGTATCCGGAAGCTTGAAGAGGAAGACTTTTCAAGAGCAGATGGGCGAGGCACGTCGAACACTTTACGGAAGGCAACCAGGAAGGCCCCCAGGCTCATGACGACAGGGTCCCCTGCTTCCCAAAGGGGACAGATCCATATCAAGGCATCACCAGCTAGGTAGGACTTGATGTATCCCACCTTGACCCGGTCAGAGGGGAAACAAGCTGCATTCTGCAGGATGTAATGCAGGCATTTCTTCAGGAACCCTTGGCACTCTTTAGGGTCCCCATAGAACCTAGGTGGGTCTGCTCTTCATAGGCCAGGAACTGATTGCAGAGGGCATTGGAGACGATGATTGGTTCAGAGGTCTCCACAATCGGAACCACGCAGGATGGAACAAATTCCTCTGGTTGCTCATACTGGCGGAACACAGGTTCATGACGCTCTGCGAGCGGAAGGACATGGGACTCAGCGGGGACCATGGCCTGTGTAAACTGTCACGCTCGCGCCTAGGCTGAATGGCGCGAGCCGGGGGGTTGTGGCCCCACTGTGCCACAAACCAGACTACCCTGGAAGGGGCGTAACTACGGCAGCTACCTTGGTCTTTACTGGAGCCTCTGATGGTGAGGTCAGGCTTGTGCGGCAGGTAGCTGCCGGGTGCCACTCCAGGGTGGTGTCTGGCTGTGGCTGCTGATCCCACTCGGGAACAGGACACCTGGACTGGTGCGAGTGACAAGCAGGCTGAGACACAGGGCAAGCCGGCACAACAGATACAGGGCAAGCAGGCGTGGCTTGGAGACACTGGGCAAACAGGCACGGCTTGAGACACAGGACAGGCGGGCATGGCTTGAGACACAGGACAGGCGGGCACGGCTTGAGACACAGGACAGGCGGGAACGGCTTGAGACACAGGACAGGCGGGCACGGCTTGAGACACAGGACAGGCGGGCACGGCTTGAGACACAGGACAGGCGGGCACGGCTTGAGACACAGGACAGGCGGGCACGGCTTGAGACACAGGACAGGTGGGCAAGGCTTGAAACACAGGACAGGCGGGCACGGCTTGAGACACAGGACAGGCGGGCACGGCTTGAGACGGAACAGGTAGGGACCTGTTCACACAGCAGGTGCAGGTATGGATGCAGGCAGGCAGGAGTAGAATATGAAGGAACAGGTTTGGACCTGTTCACACCGGAGGTGCAGGTATGGATGCAGGCAGGCAGGAGTGGAATATGAAGGAACAGGTTTGGACCTGTTCACACAGGAGGTGCAGGTATGGATGCAGGCAGGCAAGAGTGGAATATGAAGGAACAGGTTTGGACCTGTTCACACAGGAGGTGCAGGTATGGATGCAGGCAGGCAAGAGTGAAATAAGAAGGAACAGGTTTGGACCTGTTCACACAGGAGGTGCAGGTGAAGGCAGGAGTGGAGAGAGAAGCTGCAGAAAGAGGTTCTGCAGCGGCAGCAGGAGTGGAGCAAAGCTGAACCACAAGGTCTGTGGAGAGAAGCTGCATCAAGGGGTTTCGCAGCAGCAGCAGGAATGGAGCAAAGCAGAACCACAAGGTCTGTGGAGAGAAGCTGCAGCAAGAGGTTCTGCAGCGGCAGCAGGACTGGAGCAAAGCAGAACCACAAGGTCTGTGGAGAGAAGCTGCAGCAAGGGGTTCTGCAGCAGCAGCAGGAATGGAGCAAAGCTGAACCACAAGGTCTGTGGAGAGAAGCTGCAGCAAGAGTTTCTGCAGCGGCAGCAGGGCTGGAGCAAAGCAGAACCACAAGGTCTGTGGAGAGAAGCTGCAGCAAGGGGTTCTGCAGCAGCAGCAGGAATGGAGCAAAGCTGAACCACAAGGTCTGTGGAGAGAGGCTGCAGCAAGAGGTTCTGCAGTGGCAGCAGGAATGGAGCAAAGCTGAACCACAAGGTCTGTGGAGAGAAGCTGCAGCAAGAGGTTCTGCAGCGGCAGCAGGAGCCATGCAGACAGAGCGGCTAGAGTGCAGATGCACAGATAAAGCTGCGAGAGTGCAGATGCACAGACAGGGAGGACACAAGGAAAGACACAGCAAGGAAGGGAGCCACGGACAAGGAGAAAGGGAGACTGATAGACAATGGTAAGACTGAGTTCAGACAGACACACAGACAAAGACACAAGGACCAGGATATTCAGCCACCTGGCAGGCGGACAGAGAACAGACAAGGCACTGGGAACAAGACTCAAGGGCCAGGATATTCTGCCTCCTGGCAGGCGGACAGAGAAATGCTAGGCAAGGTACCAAGACACAAGAGTACGCAGTAAGAGACTTCAGAGAAGGCAAGACACAGCAGGGCCTGGCTGGCTCAGCAGCAAGGAGCTAACTGAGTTTAGACATTGCACAGGCAATGTTTCAGTGGGAGTGGCGAAACTAAATAGTCAAGGGCTCCAGGTGATTGGTCAGGGACAGATTACACAGGTGCACCCAGACTGCATAAGAACCAGAGAGTTCAGGCGCCGCCCCCCCTATACACACAGTCTGGAAACATGGAGAGCAGAGGCACAGAGCTGGCAACAGACAGAATTCACAGCATGGCTTGAAGCAGAAAGTAAGTTGGTGTGCGGGGGATGGGAGACCATGCAGTGATGCCAGCAGGGTTGTTACAGTACCCCCCCTTTACGGCCCCTCTTCCTTAAGCCTGCCAGAATGACCAGAAGAAGGAGTACGGGACCACACACAGTCCAGGTTGACACGACATCCTTCAGGTAGGGTGGAGTATGTGTGCCATCAGGAATCACAGATTGCCCGGTTTCTTGGTGCCTAAGGGAGTCAGTTTCCAACACAGAGGGTACAAAGACTTCTTCCTCCTGATTGGCAGAGAGCAGGGACCTGGAAGCTTCAGACTTGACCCCTACATCAGCCGGCCAGCTAGAAACAGCAGACACCTTCACCAAGTCCGACTTCAGCCCGACATGCCAGAAAAATTGGACCTCCTCATCCCGGTTGGTGAGAAACGGAGATCCGTGGGTCACTGTTCCAACCTCTTCACCCACCTGCCAAATGGAAGCTGGAGGCATACATACAGGGAGCCACTTCCGACTGTTACCCTGAAAAAACTGGGCCTCCTCTATCAGGTCAGAGGGTGAGAAAATCTCTGTCTCAGTATCTTCACTCACTGGCCACACAGGGGTTGAAGGCATATATTTAGGACCCATCTTCAGCCCGTAATCCAGGGGAGGACAATCAAGAGACAGGGATGCTCCTGGGAGCAGATCACTGGTATAGTCGCTGGAGACGTGTGAGGAGACTGACACCGCTTCCCTTTCTTCGGAGACGTCATCACACCTTGACTCGACGACTAGCAGACCAGATGAAGAAGGTGACATTGCTGACCGACTCTGACGCAAGGGAACCAGACACCTCTTGTCACTTGATTGTTTCAAGCGCGGTGCCCTACTAGGTTTCCAGACATAGACGGGAACTAGAATCTCTGGATCAGAATGACCCATGGGCATACCAGTCAGCAGATGGAAGATGAACTTCTTCATGTATAAAGCTCCGACCTGGAGCTGTAGTTGTCCTTGCAGGACTAGACTGTTTTCCAACAGGGCTCGGCCACCTCGAGACAACGCCCACGTCAGCTTCGGGAGCTGTATGACAGAGACGACACACTGACTCCGTGTGGCTGGCGGTTTAGACACACCAAAGCTCCCAGAAGGCAGAGAAACAGTCATTGGCTTCACAGGACAGAGACCGTCGGGATGTTCCTTCACGAGACCAGATTGCGGCTGTAAGCTTGCCAGCCGCTTTTTCTTAGACCTCTTGGACCTTACACGGGAGGCCGCCTTAGCAGGCTGAGGAACAGGAGTGTCAGGGACGGTCACAGACGGATGAGAGGATTCACCCATAGGTTCCTCTAGTCTGGTCTGTATCCGGAAGCTTGAAGAGGAAGACTTTTCAAGAGCAGCTGGGCGAGGCACGTCGAACACTTTACGGAAGGCAACCAGGAAGGCCCCCAGGCTCATGACGACAGGGTCCCCTGCTTCCCAAAGGGGACAGATCCATATCAAGGCATCACCAGCTAGGTAGGACATGATGTATCCCACCTTGACCCGGTCAGAGGGGAAACAAGCTGCATTCTGCAGGATGTAATGCAGGCATTTCTTCAGGAACCCTTGGCACTCTTTAGGGTCCCCATAGAACCTAGGTGGGTCTGCTCTTCATAGGCCAGGAACTGATTGCAGAGGGCATTGGAGACGATGATTGGTTCAGAGGTCTCCACAATCGGAACCACGCAGGATGGAACAAATTCCTCTGGTTGCTCATACTGGCGGAACACAGGTTCATGACGCTCTGCGAGCGGAAGGACATGGGACTCAGCGGGGACCATGGCCTGTGCAAACTGTCACGCTCGCGCCTAGGCTGAATGGCGCGAGCCGGGGGGTTGTGGCCCCACTGTGCCACAAACCAGACTACCCTGGAAGGGGCGTAACTACGGCAGCTACCTTGGTCTTCACTGGAGCCTCTGATGGTGAGGTCAGGCTTGTGCGGCAGGTAGCTGCCGGGTGCCACTCCAGGGTGGTGTCTGGCTGTGGCTGCTGATCCCACTCGGGAACAGGACACCTGGACAGGTGCGAGTGACAAGCAGGCTGAGACACAGGGCAAGCCGGCACGACAGATACAGGGCAAGCAGGCGTGGCTTGGAGACACTGGGCAAACAGGCACGGCTTGAGACACAGGACAGGCGGGCACGGCTTGAGACACAGGACAGGCGGGCACGGCTTGAGACAGGACAGGCGGGCACGGCTTGAGACACAGGACAGGCGGGCACGGCTTGAGACACAGGACAGGCGGGCACGGCTTGAGACACAGGACAGGCGGGCAAGGCTTGAAACACAGGACAGGCGGGCACGGCTTGAGACACAGGACAGGCGGGCACAGCTTGAGACGGAACAGGTAGGGACCTGTTCACACAGCAGGTGCCTGTATGGATGCAGGCAGGCAGGAGTAGAATATGAAGGAACAGGTTTGGACCTGTTCACACAGGAGGTGCAGGTATGGATGCAGGCAGGCAGGAGTGGAATATGAAGGAACAGGTTTGGACCTGTTCACACAGGAGGTGCAGGTATGGATGCAGGCAGGCAAGAGTGGAATATGAAGGAACAGGTTTGGACCTGTTCACACAGGAGGTGCAGGTATGGATGCAGGCGGGCAAGAGTGAAATAAGAAGGAACAGGTTTGGACCTGTTCACACAGGAGGTGCAGGTGAAGGCAGGAGTGGAGAGAGAAGCTGCAGAAAGAGGTTCTGCAGCGGCAGCAGGAGTGGAGCAAAGCTGAACCACAAGGTCTGTGGAGAGAAGCTGCATCAAGGGGTTCCGCAGCGGCAGCAGGAATGGAGCAAAGCAGAACCACAAGGTCTGTGGAGAGAAGCTGCAGCAAGAGGTTCTGCAGCGGCAGCAGGACTGGAGCAAAGCAGAACCACAAGGTCTGTGGAGAGAAGCTGCAGCAAGGGGTTCTGCAGCAGCAGCAGGAATGGAGCAAAGCTGAACCACAAGGTCTGTGGAGAGAAGCTGCAGCAAGAGGTTCTGCAGCGGCAGCAGGGCTGGAGCAAAGCACAACCACAAGGTCTGTGGAGAGAAGCTGCAGCAAGGGGTTTGGCAGCAGCAGCAGGAATGGAGCAAAGCTGAACCACAAGGTCTGTGGAGAGAGGCTGCAGCAAGAGGTTCTGCAGTGGCAGCAGGAATGGAGCAAAGCTGAACCACAAGGTCTGTGGAGAGAAGCTGCAGCAAGAGGTTCTGCAGCGGCAGCAGGAGCCGTGCAGACAGAGCGGCTAGAGTGCAGATGTACAGATAAAGCTGCGAGAGTGCAGATGCACAGACAGGGAGGACACAAGGAAAGACACAGCAAGGAAGGGAGCCACGGACAAGGAGAAAGGGAGACTGATAGACAAAGGTAAGACTGAGTTCAGACAGAGACACAGACAAAGACACAAGGACCAGGATATTCAGCCTCCTGGCAGGCGGACAGAGAACAGACAAGGCACTGGGAACAAGACTCAAGGGCCAGGATATTCTGCCTCCTGGCAGGCGGACAGAGAAATGCTAGGCAAGGTACCAAGACACAAGAGTATGCAGTAAGAGACTTCAGAGAAGGCAAGACACAGAACAGGGCCTGGCTGGCTCAGCAGCAAGGAGCTAACTGAGTTTAGACATTGCACAGGCAATGTTTCAGTGGGAGTGGCGAAACTAAATAGTCAAGGGCTCCAGGTGATTACACAGGTGCACCCAGACTGCATAAGAACCAGAGAGTTCAGGCGCCGCCCCCCTATACACATAGTCTGGAAACATGGAGAGCAGAGGCACAGAGCTGGCAACAGACAGAATTCACAGCATGGCTTGAAGCAGAAAGTAAGTTGGTGTGCGGGGGATGGGAGACCATGCAGTGATGCCAGCAGGGTTGTTACAGTACCCACCCCTTTACGGCCCCTCTTCCTTAAGCCTGCCAGAATGACCAGAAGAAGGAGTACGGGACCACACACAGCCCAGGTTGACACGACATCCTTCAGGTAGGGTGGAGTATGTGTGTCATCAGGAATCACAGATTGCCCGGTTTCTTGGTGCCTAAGGGAGTCAGTTTCCAACACAGAGGGTACAAAGACTTCTTCCTCCTGATTGGCAGAGAGCAGGGACCTGGAAGCTTCAGACTTGACCCCTACATCAGCCGGCCAGCTAGAAACAGCAGACACCTTCACCAAGTCCGACTTCAGCCCGACATGCCAGAAAAATTGGACCTCCTCATCCCAGTTGGTGAGAAACGGAGATCCGTGGGTCACTGTTCCAACCTCTTCACCCACCTGCCAAATGGAAGCTGGAGGCATACATACAGGGAGCCACTTCCGGCTGTTACCCTGAAAAAACTGGGCCTCCTCTATCAGGTTAGAGAGTGAGAAAATCTCTGTCTCAGTATCTTCACTCACTGGCCACACAGGGGTTGAAGGCATATATTTAGGACCCATCTTCAGCCCGTAATCCAGGGGAGGACAATCAAGAGACAGGGATGCTCCTGGGAGCAGATCACTGGTATAGTCGCTGGAGACGTGTGAGGAGACTGACACCGCTTCCCTTTCTTCGGAGACGTCATCACCCCTTGACTCGACGACTAGCAGACCAGATGAAGAAGGTGACATTGCTGACCGACTCTGACGCAAGGGAACCAGACACCTCTTGTTACTTGATTGTTTCAAGCGCAGTGCCCTACTAGGTTTCCAGACATAGACGGGAACTAGAATCTCTGGATCAGAATGACCCATGGGCATACCAGTCAGCAGATGGAAGATGAACTTCTTCATGTATAAAGCTCCGACCTGGAGCTGTAGTTGTACTTGCAGGACTAGACTGTTTTCCAACAGGGCTCGGCCACCTCGAGACAACGCCCACGTCGGCTTCGGGAGCTGTATGACAGAGACAACACACTGACTCTGTGTGGCTGGCGGTTTAGACACACCAAAGCTCCCAGAAGGCAGAGAAACAGTCATTGGCTTCACAGGACAGAGACCGTCGGGATGTTCCTTCACGAGACCAGATTGCGGCTGTAAGCTTGCCAGCCGCTTTTTCTTAGACCTCTTGGACCTTACACGGGAGGCCGCCTTAGCAGGCTGAGGAACAGGAGTGTCAGGGACGGTCACAGACGGATGAGAGGATTCACCCATAGGTTCCTCTAGTCTGGTCTGTATCCGGAAGCTTGAAGAGGAAGACTTTTCAAGAGCAGCTGGGCGAGGCACGTCGAACACTTTACGGAAGGCCACCAGGAAGGCCCCCAGGCTCATGACGACAGGGTCCCCTGCTTCCCAAAGGGGACAGATCCATATCAAGGCATCACCAGCTAGGTAGGACATGATGTATCCCACCTTGACCCGGTCAGAGGGGAAACAAGCTGCATTCTGCAGGATGTAATGCAGGCATTTCTTCAGGAACCCTTGGCACTCTTTAGGGTCCCCATAGAACCTAGGTGGGTCTGCTGGGTCGTGCTCTTCATAGGCCAGGAACTGATTGTAGAGGGCATTGGAGACGATGATTGGATCAGAGGTCTCCACAATCGTAACCACGCAGGATGGAACAAATTCCTCTGGTTGCTCATACTGGCGGAACACAGGTTCATGACGCTCTGCGAGCGGAAGGACATGGGACTCAGCGGGGACCATGGCCTGTGCAAACTGTCACGCTCGCGCCTAGGCTGAATGGCGCGAGCCGGGGGGTTGTGGCCCCACTGTGCCACAAACCAGACTACCCTGGAAGGGGCGTAACTACGGCAGCTACCTTGGTCTTCACTGGAGCCTCTGATGGTGAGGTCAGGCTTGTGCGGCAGGTAGCTGCCGGGTGCCACTCCAGGGTGGTGTCTGGCTGTGGCTGCTGATCCCACTCGGGAACAGGACACCTGGACAGGTGCGAGTGACAAGCAGGCTGAGACACAGGGCAAGCCGGCACGACAGATACAGGGCAAGCAGGCGTGGCTTGGAGACACTGGGCAAACAGGCACGGCTTGAGACACAGGACAGGCGGGCACGGCTTGAGACACAGGACAGGCGGGCACGGCTTGAGACACAGGACAGGCGGGCACGGCTTGAGACACAGGACAGGCGGGCACGGCTTGAGACACAGGACAGGCGGGCACGGCTTGAGACACAGGACAGGCGGGCAAGGCTTGAAACACAGGACAGGCGGCCACGGCTTGAGACACAGGACAGGCGGGCACGGCTTGAGACGGAACAGGTAGGGACCTGTTCACACAGCAGGTGCAGGTATGGATGCAGGCAGGCAGGAGTAGAATATGAAGGAAAAGGTTTGGACCTGTTCACACAGGAGGTGCAGGTATGGATGCAGGCAGGCAGGAGTGGAATATGAAGGAACAGGTTTGGACCTGTTCACACAGGAGGTGCAGGTATGGATGCAGGCAGGCAAGAGTGGAATATGAAGGAACAGGTTTGGACCTGTTCACACAGGAGGTGCAGGTATGGATGCAGGCAGGCAAGAGTGAAATAAGAAGGAACAGGTTTGGACCTGTTCACACAGGAGGTGCAGGTGAAGGCAGGAGTGGAGAGAGAAGCTGCAGAAAGAGGTTCTGCAGCGGCAGCAGGAGTGGAGCAAAGCTGAACCACAAGGTCTGTGGAGAGAAGCTGCATCAAGGGGTTCCGCAGCGAAAGCAGGAATGGAGCAAAGCAGAACCACAAGGTCTGTGGAGAGAAGCTGCAGCAAGAGGTTCTGCAGCGGCAGCAGGACTGGAGCAAAGCAGAACCACAAGGTCTGTGGAGAGAAGCTGCAGCAAGGGGTTCTGCAGCAGCAGGAATGGAGCAAAGCTGAACCACAAGGTCTGTGGAGAGAGGCTGCAGCAAGAGGTTCTGCAGTGGCAGCAGGAATGGAGCAAAGCTGAACCACAAGGTCTGTGGAGAGAAGCTGCAGCAAGAGGTTCTGCAGCGGCAGCAGGAGCCGTGCAGACAGCGGCTAGAGTGCAGATGCACAGATAAAGCTGCGAGAGTGCAGATGCACAGACAGGGAGGACACAAGGAAAGACACAGCAAGGAAGGGAGCCACGGACAAGGAGAAAGGGAGACTGATAGACAAAGGTAAGACTGAGTTCAGACAGAGACACAGACAAAGACACAAGGACCAGGATATTCAGCCTCCTGGCAGGCGGACAGAGAACAGACAAGGCACTGGGAACAAGACTCAAGGGCCAGGATATTCTGCCTCCTGGCAGGCGGACAGAGAAATGCTAGGCAAGGTACCAAGACACAAGAGTATGCAGTAAGAGCCTTCAGAGAAGGCAAGACACAGAACAAGGCCTGGCTGGCTCAGCAGCAAGGAGCTAACTGAGTTTAGACATTGCACAGGCAATGTTTCAGTGGGAGTGGCGAAACTAAATAGTCAAGGGCTCCAGGTGATTGGTCAGGGACAGATTACACAGGTGCACCCAGACTGTATAAGAACCAGAGAGTTCAGGCGCCGCCCCCCTATACACACAGTCTGGAAACATGGAGAGCAGAGGCTCCAGTGAAGACCAAGGTAGCTGCCGTAGTTACGCCCCTTCCAGGGTAGTCTGGTTTGTGGCACAGTGGGGCCACAACCCCCCGGATCGCGCCATACAGCCTAGGCGCGAGCGTGACAGTTTGCACAGGCCATGGTCCCCGCTGAGTCCCATGCGAGCGTGACACCTATCTTCAAAAAGGGGAAGAAGGTGGACCCAGGCAACTATAGGCTGGTGAGTCTGACTTCTATACCAGGAAAGATCTTTGAACAAATTATTAAACAACATGTCTGTCAGTACCTGGATAAGAATGAAGTGATTAAACAGAGTCAGCATGGGTTTGTAACTAATAAGTCATGTCAGACTAACTTAATTTCCTTCTATGACGGAATCACTGATTGGGTGGATCAAGGAAATGCTGTATATATAGTATATCTTGACTTCAGCAAAGCATTTGACAAAGTATCTCATACAATCCTTATTGAAAAAATGACTAAGTATAGAATGGACAAGGCAACTGTTAGGTGGATTCATAACTGGCTTAGTGATCGGACCCAAAGAGTGGACATAAATGGCAGCACATCCAGTTGGAAGAATGTCTCAAGTGGGGTACCACAGGGCTCTGTCCTGGGCCCTGTATTGTTCAACATCTTTATCAACTATTTAGATGAAGGAATTGAGGGTAAACTGATTAAATTTGCTGATGACACAAAGCTAGGAGGGATAGCTAATACTAGAGAAGAGAGAGAGGATTCAAAAAGATATAAATAAACTGGAGCAGTGGAGAGCAACTAACAGAATGGTTTTTAACAGGGAAAAATGCAAAGTACTACATCTGGGCAATAAAAATGAAAAAAGCATATACAGAATGGGAGGAATAGGACTAAGCAACAGCACATGTGAAAAAGACTTGGGTATACTAATAGATCACAGACTGAATATGAGTCAACAGTGTGATGCAGCAGCAAAAAAGGCAAATTAAATTCTAGGATGTATTAACAGAAGCATACAGTCTAGATCACGTGAAGTCATTATTTCACTCTACTCCTCTTTGGTCAGACCTCATCTGGAACATTGTGTCCAGTTTTGGGCACCACATTTTAAAAAAGACATCAACAAACTGGAGCAAGGTTCAGAAAAGAGCAACCAGAATGGTGACCGGTCTGCAAACCCTGTCCTATGAGGAAAGGTTGCAGGATTTGGGAATGTTTAGTTTGCAAAAGAGAAGACTGAGAGGAGACTTAATAGCTGTCTACAAATATCTCAAGGGCTGTCACATTGTAGAAGGATCATCTTTATTCTCATTTGCACAAGGAAAGACAAGAAGCAATGGGATGAAACTGAATGGGAGGAGACACAGATTAGATATTAGAAAAAACTTTTTGATAGTTAGAGTGATCAATGAGTGGAACAGGCTGCCACGAGAAGTGGTGAGTTCTCCTTCAATGGAAGTCTTCAAACAGAGGCTGGACAGACATCTGACGGGGATGATTTAGCGAATCCTGCTTTGAGCAGGGGGTTGGACCAGATGGACCAGGAGGTCCCTTCCAACTCTACGATTCTATGATTCTATGATTCTAATTTTCACGGTTATATCCTCACCAGAACCTGAGATATGGATTGCTCCCAAATGAAGTGCCCTAGCTAGTGCATTCTGGATGTCTTCTTGTTGGATTCGTTAAATCACAAATAATGATGCCCTATGTGTGGTGGTACGGGCTTTTCTCATTTAGATATAGTTATTCTAAGTTTTGTAGCCAAATCATAACTTGGAGAGAGGGAGGTGGGACCTCTCCAGACCGCCCATTTTGTGAGGTCACAGACCCAAAGGGATATGGTAAACCCTCCCAAACTCAGCCAGTTCAGCCGAGGTCCTCATGCCAGAGTGCCGATAAGTGGGGACGTTTGGTTAAGCGCCCCTCCCCCCCTCAGCCACATGGTCTGCCTGATACCAACTACGCACGTGAGTGTTATTCACTGCTCTTTCATCCACTTTGCTTTATATTTGTATTGTACATATTTAATGTCTCAACTTTATAGCAACTTTTATCTGTATAATCACTGCCCTTTTGGGAATAAATCGTAAAATTATCAATTTGTCCCATGCTCTAAGAAACTAACTATGCGCCTCTTTTAGATAATCGCTACTGATTTCAGGGGTTTGCCACGGACCCGCTTAATTTAACTCTGTGAAATAAGAAAAGTGTGGATGGTGGCAGCGTGGTGTGTGCGATTGATTAGGCTAGTTGGCAGGACAGAAGGGTCTTATATTGCTAAAGGGGGCTGCGGCCATAGCATTGATAATTCCATTACTGCGGTAGCCTAATTGTCCGTGCACAACAAGCAGCCCATCCGACGACTAATTATCCTAGGTGCAGTTCCCTGACAGACCTGAGGGTAAGGGGGGCACCGGAGAGCTGCGAGTTCCAAAGTGGAACTGAGAAAGTGGGATATACATAAATCCCCGCAGTTCTTGGAAGGTTGTTAGCAGTGGTGGGCCATCCAAAATACCCCCCTGCGGTAAATTGTTAGAGCAAGGTTAGCTTGCTGCATTTTTGTCACATGATGCCAGTGGTGGGATAACGAAGATAAGCCGCCACTGTGCCTGTGATAGCCGTGTGCCGGCAGTGTGTCGTTCCCCTCCGTCCGCTGATACACCCGTGTCATTGGTGGGATTGTGACATATTGGTGACACAGGGTCCGCTGTCCGTCGCGTTTTGGTGGCAGCGGGACCCCCGTTCGTCACATATTGGTGTCAGAGCGGTGGGATAATCCTAGAGCATTAGTGATTTGGTTTGAGCAATCATTCCTCTCACTAAAAACCTGCACGGTTCCTGCGGGAATCCTGCATCATAGGTTTTGGAGAACAGACTCAGTGGTTACTAGTCCTGAGACATTTTTGTGTACTTGCAAGTATTCCCTCCCTTTTTCTTTTCTATCTTTTATTTGGCAACCATGGCGGCGATAGGAGCAGAGTGGTATAAGCAGCAGAAAAAGGAAACTCTTGCTGGGTTATGCACGTACCGGGGCCTTGTTGCCACGAACCAGAACAAAGACCAACTGATCGTGGCTCTGGTGCAGCTGGACAACACCCAGAGCCCAGCGGGCGCAGGAGCCGGCCCCAGCCAAGGTGGTACCGCAGCTGAAGTCCAACCACCATATGCCGGCCCCACCTGCATCCAGGCCAGGCTGGACCCCTACCTGCAAGTGGCCTTGGATGCATTCCCTGCTGAAGACCATGAAGGACGTCTGAATCTGATCCAGCAAGCTCAGGAGAGAGCGGAGCAGAGAGCTGAGCGCCAAAGAGAGGCTGAGAGAACAGAGCGCCAGGCACAGGCTGAGAGAGCTGAGCGCCAAGCAGAAGCTCAGAGAGCCCATGAACTGGAGATGCTCCAACAAGGGGGGAATGCCCCCACAGCCCGAAGCAGTGAGCCCAGCAGCGTCCAGACTCCTAAACCCTGGCCAGAGGATTTTCCTGTGATGGAAAAGGACGGGGACTTGGACACGTTTCTGCGAGCCTTTGAGAAAGCCTGCAGACAGTACCAGCTGGAGAAGGTCCAATGGGCCAGGTACTTGACTCCAGGGCTAAAAGGCAAAGCTCTGGAGGCGTTTGCTTCACTTCCGTCAGAAGATGACGACGACTATGATGCTATAAAGCAGGCCCTGATCGCCAAATACCGGCTGACACCTGAGGTATACCGAAAAAAGTTCCGGCACCTCCAACGTGGCCCACATGATAGCTACAGTGATGTGGTGCAAGGACTCAGGACCCACTTTGACCAGTGGATCCATGAACTGTCAGTGAACACCTCTGAGCTGCTACGGGACCTGATGATCAAAGACCAGTTCCTGCATCTCTGCCCAGCTGAGGTCCGACAGTTCATCCTGGACCGCGAACCACCAAATGCGGACAAAGCGGCGCAGATCGCCGACAACTATGAGGCCAACCGGAGGCCAGAGACGCGGAGGCCAGTCACCACCAGCTGGAGAGGGGGTAAGCCTGCAACCAACCCCAGTGCCCCAGCCAGCCGTCCCTCCGGAGGCCCTGCCCCTGTTGCCAACACCAGGCCTACTACTGACAGTCGCCTGTGTCACCACTGCAAGCGGCCTGGTCACCTCAGTTACACCTGTTCGGAGAGGCCGAAGAACCCCCAGCCAAGGCCTCTGGGCCCAACGCCTCTGTTCTTTTGGTGGGAGGTGTGGTTGGGAGGATTGACGACAACGTTCAACCTGATCAGGTGGGGGCCCGTCTTGCTACAGGCCTCAAGGACACCGGGGCTGAATGAACACTCATCCGTCCTGGACTGGCGGCTCCTGAAGAGTTTGTTGAGGGGAAAACCCTGACTGTCACCGGGATTGGAGGCACCCGTTGTCCCTTGCCAGTGGCCCGGGTGTTTCTTCATTGGGGTGCTGGGAGCGGGTTGAGGGAAGTGGGAGTGTCTGAAAACCTACCCACTGATGTTTTATTGGGGACTGACTTGGGGAGGATGGTTGCATACTATGTCCCTGACACCCTTCCCCAATATAATAATAAGGGTAACGTTAACCCTGATGATGATGATGATGATGATGATGATGATGATGATGATGGGAAACTGAATGTGTTACCTGCTAATGCCTTGATGAGTAATGATGCAACTAACAACCATTCTTTCCACAGGAATGATGCTGATGGTGATGTGAATGTACCAAAGCAATCTGATAACCATTCTTTTCCTAGGAATGGTGATAATGATGATGGTGATGTATCTGTGCCGACTGAACCTGTTAACCCTTTCTTTGAAATGGTAGATGTGTCCACAGGTGCCGAAGTGCTCAGTCCCGTCACTCTGCGGAGTGTGACGGCTGAGGAACCCCTGGCAGGAGCAAGCAACGGTGCTCAAGGAAATGGGGAGATGCATGGGGACCATGAGGAAGGTAATGCCATGCAGCTGACCAGTGCCACCGAGGAAGGTAACTGGCCCATAAGTAGCACTAATCCTGAAGTGTTGAGGGTGGATGGGGAGGTAGGGCCCATGGCAGCGCCGATTGGTGGGTCTGTAGAAATCCCCAGGGAGACAGCATACGTAGCAGCTGTCACACGCAGTCAGAGTGCCCAGATCGCAGGTAGCGCACTGTCTTCTGGACCCTCTTCTGCTAAAGGAGAGACTGAACCAGAGGTGAACCCAGAGCCGGTTCCAGAGGGTCCCAGTAAGGAAGGGACCCTGTCGTCACTTCTGGCAGCCTCCAGCAAGGAGTTCCAGGCTGCTCTGCACTCAGATGCAAGCCTGGAGAAATTGAGACACCTCGCCGAAACGCCCACCTCCAAGCCTGATAAGGAGAGGGTGTTCTGGGAACGAGGAAGGTTGTACCGGGAGACAGTACCCGGAGATCTTCAAGAGGAGTGATTGAGGGAAAGACAGCTAGTCGTCCCCATACAGTTCAGAACTGAGTTGTTGCGGATTGCCCATGAGATTCCACTCGCTGGACACTTGGGGATCAGCAAAACAAAGGCACGGCTGTCTCAACACTTCCATTGGCCCAAGATGGGGACAGATGTCACGACCTACTGCTGCTCCTGTAACACCTGTCAAAAAGTGGGTAAGGCGGGGCCTGCACTTAAGGCTCCCCTTATTCCTTTGCCAGTGATAGAGGAGCCTTTCCAGAGAATCGCGGTGGACATTGTAGGCCCGCTGGCCGTCCCCAGCAGCTCTGGAAAGCGATACATTCTCACCGTGGTAGACTACGCTACCCGGTTCTCAGAGGCAGTAGCTCTGTCTTCAACCAGGGCAGATAAGGTGGCTGATGCACTGGTGACCATCTTTTCAAGGGTAGGATTTCCCAGGGAGATGCTTACCGATCAGGGAACCCAATTCATGTCTCGCCTAATGGAGGCTCTCTGTGAGAAAATGCAGGTGAAGCACCTGGTATTGAGTGCGTATCACCCACAGACTAATGGTTTGTGTGAACGCTTTAACGGTACCCTCAAACAGAGGCTCCGCATGCTGGTTGAGACCCAAGGGCGCGACTGGGAGCGGCACCTCCCACACCTGCTGTTCGTTTACAGAGAAGTTCCTCAGGCCTCGACCGGGTTCTCCCCCTTCAAGCTCCTGTATGGCAGGCGAGTCTGGGAACCCCTTGGGTTGATAAGAGAATCCTGGGAAGATGAGCCAAACCCCACAGAAGTGTCCATCGTGGATTATGTCATGCGCTTCCGTGACAAGATGCAGACCTTGACGCAGTTGGTGCATGACAACATGACGCAGGCTCCGGCTGACCAGAAGCACTGGTACGACCAGAACGCCCAGGAGCGGACCTACCAGGTGGGTCAAAAGGTGTGGGTGCTTTTCCCCGTACCAACGGATTAGCTTCAGGCAGCCTGGGAAGGCCCATACGTCGTCCACCAACAGCTCAACCCGGTCACCTACGTGGTCACGCTTGACCATGCTCGGGGTAGGCGCAAGGCCTTTCACGTCAACATGCTGAAGGCGCACCATGAACGTGAAGCTTGCGTCCTACCGGTCTGCAACCTTCCCGAGGATGGGGAGGAAGATCCCTGGACATGCTGGCCCAAGCCAAGGCCCATGGGTCCATTGAGGACATGGAGATAAGTGGTTGGCTAACCGTATCCCAGCGGTCGCAGTTGGTGGAAACCCTGGAACCCTTCCGGGCCGTGTTCACCAACCAACCTGGGAGGACGGAGTTAGCGGTTCATGAGGTGGACACTGGGAATCACGCCCCACTACGGCGAACACCTTATCGGATCTCTGAGGCGGTGCAACAAGTCATGCGCCAAGAGATCGATGAGATGTTAAGGCTGGGGGTGATTCGATGGTCAAAAAGCACTTGGGCTTCACCTGTAGTCCTCGTGCCTAAAAAGGATCGAACCACCCGGTCCTGCGTGGACCACAGGGGGCTCAACGCCATCACAACCTCCGATGCCGCACATCGAGGATCTGCTTGAGCGGTTGGGGAAAGCAAGGTACATATCCATCATAGAACTGAGTCGGGGATAGTGGCAGATCCCCCTGAGCCCTGAGGCGCAGGAGAAATACGCCTTTATCACCCCCTTTGGACTGTACGAGTCCACAGTCATGCCCTTCGGCATGAAAAATGCCCCTGCCACTTTCCAGCGGATGGTCAACCACCTGCTCCGGAGACTGGAGGAGTACGCAGTGGCGTACTTGGACGACATCGCCATCTTCAGTTCCAACTGGGAGGAACACCTTCAGCAACTCCAGGAGGTGCTCAAGCGTCTTCACCAGGCAGGCCTGACTATCAAGCTGGGAAAGTGCCAAATGGGCATGAGCGACGTCCACTACCTGGGGCACCGGGTAGGCGGGGGTTCCATGAGCCCGGAGCCAGAAAAGGTGGACGCAATCGCGTCCTGGCCCACCCCCAGGACCAAGAAACAGGTGAAGTCCTTCTTGGGCATTGCAGGGTACTATAGGCGGTTTGTTCAGGACTATAGCGCCCTTGCAAAACCCTTGACTGACCTCACAAAGCAGAGGCTACCCCAAACAGTCAACTGGACAGATGACTGTAAGGCGGCTTTCCAAGCTTTGAAAGCAGCCCTGTGCAGCTCTCCAGTGTTGAGAGCAGTCGACAGCAGTCGCCCGTTTCTGGTACAGACCAACGCCAGCAAGTTTGGCCTCGGTGCTGTGCTCAGCCAGGTCGACTCGGGGAACCAGGAGCACCCCGTGTTGTACCTGAGCTGGAAACTTTTGCCGAGGGAAGTGGCATACTCGACCATCGAGAAGGAGTGTCTGGCCATGGTGTGGGCACTGCAACGTTTGCAGCCCTACCTGTACGGGCTCACCTTCACGGTGTTAACCGGCCACGACCCTCTGAGCTGGTTGCACAGTGTCTAGAACCAATGGAAGGTTGCTCTGCTGGAGCCTTGCCTGTCAACAGTACGACTTTACTGTACAACACAAAAAGGGTAGTGAACATGGTAATGCCGATTGGTTGTCCCGCCGGGGCGAACCTGCTGAGTTGCGCATGGCCGATTACCGAGAGGTAATGCCTCCATAACGCCCTCTAAAGGGGGGAGGTGTAATGTAAAATGTCTGTAAGATCTGTATGTTAAAGTATGATGTTTCTAGAATCTCCCATTGCTACACATCAAGGAGACGAGCCTGTCATGTACCTGCAATCCCCCCTCCCTTACAGCCCCCTCCTTTTGCCCCTTATCAGCTCTGTGCTTGCTGGTAACCTGAAACCGTCCATTTCCTCTCGAAGAACAGCTAGGGGGAAAAGATCTCTTTGTTCTGAAAACACAGGCTGTATGCCAGTATATGGGAAGTATTAAAACAAGTCATATTGAAAAAACCATACACCTCAGAGATATAAAACTCACATTTTTGCAAAGGGCACGAGGCCAGCTTTCTAAGTCCTAATTTTCACGGTTATAACCTCACCAGAACCTGAGATATGGATTGCTCCCAAATGAAGCGTCCTAGCTAGTGCATTCTTGATGTCTTCTTGTTGGATTTGTTAAATCACAAACAATGATGCCCTATGTGTGGTGGTATGGGCTTTTCCCGTTTAGATATAGTTATTCTAAGTTTTGTAGCCAAATCATAACTTGGAGAAAGGGAGGTGGGACCTCTCCAGACCGCCCATTCCGTGAGGTCACAGACCCAAAGGGATATGGTAAACCCTCCCAAACTCAGTCAGTTCAGCCGAGGTCCTCATGCCAGAGAGACGTGCCGATGAGTGGGGACGTTTGGTTAAGCGCACCTCCCCTCTCAGCCACATGGTCTGCCTGATACCAACTACGCACATGTGAGTGTTATTCTCTGCTCTTTCATCCACTTTGTTTTATATTTGTATTGTACATATTTAATGTCTCAACTTTATAGCAACTTTTATCTGTATAATCACTGCCCTTTTGGGAATAAATCGTAAAATTATCAGTTTGTCTCCATGCTCTAAGAAACGAACTATGCGCCTCTTTTAGATAATCGCTACTGATTTCAGGGGTTTGCCACGGACCCTCTTAATTTAACTCTGTGAATTAAGAAAAGCATGGATGGTGGCAGCGTGGTGTGTGCAATTGATTAGGCTAGTTGGCAGGACAGAAGTGTCTTATATTGCTAAAGGGGGGCTGCGGCCACAGCATTGATAATTCCCTTACTGAGGTAGCATAATTGTCCGTGCACAACAAGCAGCCTGTCCGGTGACTAATTATCCTAGGTGCAGTTCCCTGACTGACCTGAGGGTAAGGGGTGTGATGTACAATGTCTGTGAGGTATGGGGTTTTGTCCACAAAATATGATGTTTTCTGTTGTAACTTTCCAGAAAGATCCGGCGGATATGACAATCCAGGCTGCTAGCTCTGCAGCTTCATCCCTCCTCCCTTCACACACACACAGAGCAGTGCCACCCCCCCTCCTCTACAGCCTGTGTTCGCACTAGTAATAGGAGACCCCCCTGCTGTTACAACCATTTGTTTCCTTCTCTCCTCTTCAGAGCGGGAAAAACTTCTTTGTTTGAAACGAATAAAACTATGAGAGACTATACCATAAGAACCAAATACCCTAGAGATATGAAAATCACATTTTTGTAATCCGGGCGGTCACAGCGTCGCTGCCGTGGTTCTGGCGAAGCGTAATCCTTTCAGAACCTGAGATATGTGTTCCAGCTAAACGGTGTATCAGAACTACTGCATATTTGGTCTTGAATTATTGTACTCAACAAATCACAACCAATGATGCCCTATATGTGTCTGTGCGGGCTGCCCCCACGGAGTTATGATTAGTATAAGTTTTCTAGTGTAATTCTACATCCAAAAGAGAGAGGTGGGATTAACCCAGCATGCATCTCTCCGTGATGTCACATAGCAAGTCTATAAAGCATTTCCTGGACAAAACCAGAGCGGAACAGCTCAATTCGTCATGCTAGAAAGATCCCCAGATGAGCGGAGAAGTGCAGCTCCGCCTCCACCCACCTTAGCCGCATGGTCTGCCTAAGGAACAATATGGAACTGTGAGTGTACTCTCTTTGTTTTCTCCACTTTTATTTTATACCTGTACTGTACATATTTTATGTCTCAATTTTATAGTAACGTTTATCTGTAATCACTGTCCTCTTTCGGAAAATAAATGAAATAATTATTTAGATCTGTCTCTATGCTCTAAGACTCGAACTATACGCCTTTGATAGATAATCGCTACTAATTCAAGGGGTTTGCCACGGACCCTCTTAATTTAACACTGTGAATTAAGTAACCGTGACTGGTGGCAGCGCGTTGTGCACGGCTATCGCGGCTTGCTGGCAGTCTAGAAGGGTCTTATATAGCTGAATAAGGGTCTGCGGCACCAGCATTCATAATTCCCTTGCTGCAGAAGCCTAATTGCCGGTTCACAACAGGCAGCCCGTCCGGCGACTAATTATCCTAGGTGCAGTTCCCTGACTGACCTGAGGGTAAGGGGGGCGCCGGAGAGCTGCGAGTTCCAAAGTGGAACTGAGAAAGTGGGATATACATAAATCCCCGCAGTACTTGGAAGATTGATAGCAGTGGTGGGGCATCCAAATTAAACTCCCCCTGCGGCAAATTGTAGAGCGAGATTAGCTTGCTGGATATTTTTGGTCACATGGTGCCAGTGTTGGGATAACTAAGATAAGCCCCACTGCGCCTGTGATAGCCGTGTGCCGGCATTGTGTCATGCCCCTCCGTCCGCTGATACACCGGTGTCAGTGGTGGGATTGTGACATAGTGGTGACACAGGGTCCGCTGTCCGTCGCATTTTGGTGGCAGCGGGACCCCCGTTAGTGTCGCCCGTAAGTGGACGAACGGCGGTGGGCTGTTCGTCACAAGGGGGGCGCCGGAGAGCTGCGAGTTCCAAAGTGGAACTGAGAAAGGGGGATATACACAAATCCCCGCAGTTCTTGGAAGGTTGTTAGCAGTGGTGGGGCATCCAGAATACCCCCTGCGGTAAATTATTAGAGCAAGGTTAGCTTGCTGCATTTTTGCCACATGATGCCAGTGGTGGGATAACTAAGATAAGCCCCCACTGTGCCTGTGATAGCCGTGTGCCGGCAGTGTGTCGCGTCCCTCCGTCCGCTGATACACCCGTGTCAGTGGTGGGATTGTGACATATTGGTGACAGGGTCCGCTGTCCGTCGCGTTTTGGTGGCAGCGGGACCCCCGTTCGTCACAACGATATACGTACAGGGGTGGATACCGGGGATACGGTACACGTATAGGGGTGGATACCGGGGATACGGTACACGTACAGGGATGGATACCGTGGATACGGTACATGTACAGGGATACCGGGGATACGGTATACGTACAGGGGTGGATACCGGGGATAATAATAAATTTTATTTCTATACCGCTGACATATTCCGCAGCACTTTATCTTTCAGAGGGGACTTGTACAGACTATAGACATTACAGCATAACAATAATCACATAGATCATAACAGATACCAAGAGGAGTGAGGGCCCTGCTCGCAAGCTTGCAGTCTATGAGGAAGAAAGGGGAGACACGAAAGGTGGGTGGTAACAGTTGCCCTGATTGTATGGACCAGCCATAATGTTAAGTGTGTAACAGTACAGACACAGAGGGCTAATCTAATATATAAAGCTCAAAGTGTGTATGTGTGTATGTATGTATGTCCGAGATAGGCATCCGCACCGTCGCAGCTACAGCCCCAATATTTGGCACAGTCACACGTCTGGACCCCGAGAGCGTCCTAAGCTATGTTGTGAGGCGAAATTTTAACCCCGCGCGTTCCAATTCACCAAGCAATTTTGCCCCTATCTACATACTGGGGAAAAAGTGTGTGCGCGTCAAGCCCCCCCCTAATTATGATGTCATAATACCCCTATTTGCATAATGGGGAAACAGTGTGTGCGTATCAAGCCCCGCCCCTCATTATGATGTCACAATGGTTGCCATGACGACGCTGATGTCATCATAGGTTGCAAGCCCCGCCGCCGCTCATTATGATGTCATAATGGTTGACTATGGGATGGAGGATGTGTGATGGGTATATGGGCACTGGACTATGGGATGGAGGATATCTATGACGGGTATATGGGCACGGGACTATGGGATGGCGGATATGTATATGGACACAGGACTATGGGATGGAGGATATGTATTACGGGTTGTGACGGGAGTATTCTCCAGAGCAAGGAGGGACAACAGGCCTGGGAACGATCCAACAGATTTATTGACCAGAACACAGGAACAACACAAAGGTAATTTGCAGAGTCCCAAAATAAGTCCACAGGAAACTGATTCGGGGGCACCTCCCGACAATCCTTGTGCCAGATCACAAAACCATAGTCCTTTTAGAGTCCCAGAAATCCGCCACGATCACACTAAGGCCGAGGCTTCCTCAGACAGCCTCGCCCTTCTCTTTCAGCATCCAACTCACATCTGACTGAGTTGCACAGGGATCTAGTGTCTCTGCTCCTGGATCAGCCCATGTGTGTAGTGGAGGAGGGTTCCACTCCTATGCAATGGTTTGGCCCACAGCAAGGCACCGCTGTGTCTACGAGGATGTGTATTGTGAGTCCTCCCCCTGCTGAGGAGAACAATGGTGATTCCCCTAGCTGTGTTGACCCAAGCCTGAATTCAATTATGGTCTAGATACACAAGTCTTGTGGAAAGGAGACAGGTTACTTACATAATTACATTATAGTCCCAGAGACACAGGCAATGGGGGAAGGAAACATATTGTTACAGGTACACACAAGACATTGCAAAGTATTGGGGAAAAATACATATCATGACAATCCCTTCCCCTCCTAATTTGTGTACGTACTAGGGACCTCTACAGGTCACTGGTTAAGTACACAAAGGCATGGCGTAACTTACATGTGGCTTCATGCAGCCACGAATTGGCATCGTAGCTTTCCCACATCATTGCCCAGGAGAACAGCTGCAGGCAGACCACCCATCACCCCAACCACACATCGCCTGACCCCAAAACCAAAGTTCAGATCCACAGTGGCTGTGGGAATAGTCCTCCATTGTCCACCAGCCAGTTCAATGACAATCCCAGGTCCTCTATGGATTGCCTCAGGCCGAACCACTCGGGGATCAGCCAGCGTGAGGAAAGCCCCTGAGTCACAAAATCCAACAAGTCTTTGTCCATCCAGCACAACCTCCTGCAAGTGCTTACCTCGATGAGCTGAAGTCGTCATAGCTGCGGGTCGCACACCATAAACTCCTAGTGGTGCAACATGGGTGGGTGAGGCACTAGGCCAGTCCTCACGTTGTGGTGACACGTCTTCCTCCATGGCACTTGGCTGTACATAATTAATAATATGATTGGGTACAGGATCAATCCTCATTTGAACAGCTGGGCAGGAGGCTTGCAGATGCCCCGGCTGCCCACATCGATAGCATCTGCGCTGTGTCTCACTCCATCCAATGCGTCCTCTTGGGCGAGGAGTAAGGGAACCTGCCGGTCGGCTCCCACCTGAAGGTGCTGTAGGGGTTTGAGGACGATTCCTCCATGAGCTGGCTGGACATGAGGCCTGCAGATGCCCCGGATGCCCACAACCATAACACCTGCGCTCTGCTACTTCCTCTCCTCGTCGTATTCCAGAAAACGCAGTGGAAGCAACAGGAGGCACATTAACACAGGTATCAACACGAGGTGGTGGCTCAGAGGAACGGGGAACAATGGGGACAGAAGAACTGGGGGCCACCGGTGTTGTGGAGCTGGTAGGCCTCTCTCCATCCTCCAACAGAACTCTCCACCGAGGCTTGATGGTGAGAGCCTCATCAGCGAGAGATGCAGCTTTTTCCACTGTAGCAGGTTTCCTCTCACGCACCCATTCCCTGATCTCAGCGGGGCACTGGGCAAAAAATTGTTCTTTTAGGATAACCTGGAGACAGGTGTTCCAGGTTAAGGCCTCCTCTGCCTCCAGCCAGCGATTACATATTTGTTTGAGTCTGTGGGCATACATCTTGAAAGACACTTCCTCATTACAGGCTAAAGTACGAAACTGGGTCCTGTAAGTGTCTGGGGTCACAGCATAATGTTCTAGAACAGTCCGTTTAATCTCTGCATACTCACAGTTCCACCGAGGGTCCATAGCTCTATAGGCTGCAGCAGCTCCACCCTCTAAGAGCCCCACAAGATGTCGGACGTGCTCCCTTTCCGGGACTTCCATTAATCGACACTGATGCTCAAAGTCCAGGAAGAATCCCTCAATGTCACCGGAAGCCTCATTAAACGGCTTGAAGTCTTTGCGGGACACTCTGGGGAGTTCCCTCATGGGGGATGCTGTGGGTACAGTCTGTCTGGAGCTTCTCGCTGCCTCCAAAGCGATCTCCCTCTCCAGCATTGCCCTCTCCTCCATCCTGCGCTGCCTCTCCTTGGCTGTGCGCATGACCTCCCTCTTATCTTCTATGGTAGCCTCTTCTCCCAGCAAGGCCATCTCCTCCTCGTACCACACAACCCACTGACTTTTTTGGGTATTTACCTCCGGCTGCCGTCTTTCCTCTCTTTGCTGTGAGGATCCTTCCTCAGCATCATCTTGCAGGTGAACTGCTTCCAAAGCCTCAATCAGCTGCTCCTTGGAGAGTCCCTTGTAGCTGACTCCCAGTTCACGGGCCTTTGTTTGTAGGTTCACCGCAGTCCAGTTCTTGTACTCTGCGGTGCTGGTTCCCGATGTTGATGGGCCGTTCTCCTCCATTCCTTCTGCTCCGATCCCACCGCTGCCAACCAGTTTGTGACGGGAGTATTCTCCAGAGCAAGGAGGGACAACAGGCCTGGGAACGATCCAACAGATTTATTGACCAGAACACAGGAACAACACAAAGGTAATTTGCAGAGTCCCAAAATAAGTCCACAGGAAACTGATTCGGGGGCACCTCCCGACAATCCTTGTGCCAGATCACAAAACCATAGTCCTTTTAGAGTCCCAGAAATCCGCCACGATCACACTAAGGCCGAGGCTTCCTCAGACAGCCTCGCCCTTCTCTTTCAGCATCCAACTCACATCTGACTGAGTTGCACAGGGATCTAGTGTCTCTGCTCCTGGATCAGCCCATGTGTGTAGTGGAGGAGGGTTCCACTCCTATGCAATGGTTTGGCCCACAGCAAGGCACCGCTGTGTCTACGAGGATGTGTATTGTGAGTCCTCCCCCTGCTGAGGAGAACAATGGTGATTCCCCTAGCTGTGTTGACCCAAGCCTGAATTCAATTATGGTCTAGATACACAAGTCTTGTGGAAAGGAGACAGGTTACTTACATAATTACATTATAGTCCCAGAGACACAGGCAATGGGGGAAGGAAACATATTGTTACAGGTACACACAAGACATTGCAAAGTATTGGGGAAAAATACATATCATGACACGGGTATATGGGCACGGGACTATGGGATGGAGGATATGTATGACGGGTATATGGGCACGGGACTATGGGATGGAGGATATGTATGATGGGTATATGGGCACGGGACTATGGGATGGAGGATATGTGTGATGGGTATATGGGCACGGGACTATAGGATGGCAGATATGTATGATGGGTATATGGGCACGGGACTATAGGATGGCAGATATGTATGATGGGTATATGGGCACAGGACTATGGGATGGAGGATATGTATGATGGGTATATGGGCATGGGACTATGAGATGAAGGATGTGTGATGGGTATATGGGCACTCGACTATGGGATGGTGAATATGTATGATGGTATATGGGCATGGGACTATGGGATGGAGGATGTGTGATGGGTATATGGGCATGGGACTATGGGATGGAGGATGTGTGATGGGTATATGGGTACTCGACTATGAGATGGAGGATATATATGATGGGTATATGGGCATGGGCCTATGGGATGGAGAATGTGTGATGGGTATATGGGCACGGGCCTATGGGATGGAGGATATGTATGATGGGTATATGGGCACGGGACTATGGGATCGTGGATATGTATGATGGGTATATGGGCACTCGACTATGGGATGGAGTATATGTATGATGGGTATATGGGCACGGGACTATGGGATGGAGGATATGTATGATGGGTATATGGGCACAGGACTATGGGATGGAGGATAATTATAATTTGTTATAACTAACCACAGTTAGTTACAATGCTCGGGCTGCATCGGGCTCTTCAGCTAGTGGATGCCTAAAACATGTGGGAACATAGAATCATAGAATCATAGAATCATAGAATCGTAGAGTTGGAAGGGACCTCCTGGGCCATCTGGTCCAACCCCCTGCTCAAAGCAGGATTCGCTAAATCATCCCAGTCAGATGTCTGTCCAGCCTCTGTTTGAAGACTTCCATTGAAGGAGAACTCACCACTTCTCGTGGCAGCCTGTTCCACTCATTGATCACTCTAACTGTCAAAAAGTTTTTTCTAATATCTAATCTGTGTCTCCTCCCATTCAGTTTCATCCCATTGCTTCTAGTCTTTCCTTGTGCAAATGAGAATAAAGTTGATCCTTCTACAATGTGACAGCCCTTTAGATATTTGTAGACAGCAATTAAGTCTCCTCTCAGTCTTCTCTTTTGCAAACTAAACATTCCCAAATCCTGCAACCTTTCCTCATAAGACAGGGTTTGCAGACCGGTCACCATTCTGGTCGCTCTTTTCTGAACTTGCTCCAGTTTGTTGATGTCTTTTTTAAAATGTGGTGCCCAAAACTGGACACAATATTCCAGATGAGGTCTGACCAAAGAGGAGTAGAGGGAAATAATGACTTCACGTGATCTAGACTGTATGCTTCTGTTAATACATCCTAGAACTGCATTTGCCTTTTTTGCTGCTGCATCACACTGTTGACTCATATTCAGTCTGTGATCTATTAGTATACCCAAGTCTTTTTCACATGTGCTGTCACTTAGCCCTATTCCTCCCATTCTATATATGCTTTTTTCATTTTTATTACCCAGATGTAGTACTTTGCATTTCTCCCTGTTAAAAACCATTCTGTTAGTTACTGCCCACTTCTCCAGTTTATTTAAATCTTTTTGAATCCTCTCTCTCTCTTCTCTAGTATTAGCTATCCCTCCTAGCTTTGTGTCATCAGCAAATTTAATCAGTTTACCCTCAATTCCTTCATCTAAATCGTTGATAAAGATGTTGAACAATACAGGGCCCAGGACAGAGCCCTGTGGTACCCCACTTGAGACATTCTTCCAACTGGATGTGCAGCCATTTACGACCACTCTTTGGGTCCGATCACTAAGCCAGCTATGAATCCACCTAACAGTTGCCTTGTCCATTCCATACTTAGTCATTTTTTCAATAAGGATTGTATGAGAGACTTTGTCAAATGCTTTGCTGAAGTCAAGATATACTATATCTACAGCATTTCCTTGATCCACCCAATCAGTGATACCGTCATAGAAGGAAATTAAGTTAGTCTGACATGACTTATTAGTTACAAACCCATGCTGACTCTGTTTGATCACTTCATTCTTATCCAGGTATTGACTTACATGTTGTTTAATAATTTGTTCAAAGATCTTTCCTGGTATAGAAGTCAGACTCACCGGCCTATAGTTGCCTGGGTCCACCTTCTTCCCCTTTTTGAAGATAGGAACAACATTTGCTCTTCTCCAGTCTTCTGGCACTTCTCCTGTTCTCCAAGAATTTTCAAAGATTATGGAGAGTGGTTCAGAAATTTCTTCTGCTATCTCCTTCAGTACTCTGGGGTGTAATTCATCTGGACCTGGAGACTTGAATTCATTTAGGTTAGCTAAGTGTTTCCTCACTATCTTTCTATTTATAGATATCCTGGATTCTTCTATTCCCTTAATAGGACAGTGAATAACAGTTGGTGTTACATTTCCTTTCTGAGAGAAAACAGATGCAAAATAGGAATTTAAAAGTTCAGCCTTCTCAACATCCTGTCTTACCATTTCATCATTTTCATGATGCGGGGAACCTGGTTATGGTAATAAACTTTTGGCTGTGCCACATAGGGATAGATTAGGTTAATGTGTTGAGGCGGTAGGCCAGTATGAATAAATGCGTTTTCAGGGCACGCTTAAAATTGTGGGGATTGGGGACTAATCGTAGTGACCTGGGAAGTGCATTCCAAAGAATTGGCGCAGCACATGTAAAGTCTTGGAGATGGGAGTGGGAGGTTCTGATTATTGAGGATGCTAACCTCATGTCATCAGCAGAACGGAGGGTATGGGTAGGGTGGTACACTGAAACAAGCGAGGAGATGTAGGATGGTGCTGAGCCATGAAGAGCTTTGTGGGTGAGGGTAATAAGTTTATACTGAATTCTGGAGTGGATGGGTAGCCAGTGTAATGACTGGCACAAGGTAGAGGCATCGGTGTAACGATTGGCGAGGAATATGATCCTGACTGCAGCATTCAAGACAGATTGGAGCGGGGAGAGTTTGGTAAGAGGGAGACCGATTAGAAGAGAGTTACAATAGTCCAGACGAGAATGAATACGAGAAACAGTAAGAGTTTTTGCAGAGTCAAAAGTAAGAAAAGGTCGAATTCTAGAAATGTTTTTGAGGTGAAGATAACAAGAGCAAGCCAGTGATCGAATGTGGGGGACAAAGGAAAGCTCAGAGTCAAGTATGACCCCAAGACAGCGGGCATGTTGCTGGGGAGTAATAGTGGAGCCACACACAGAAATGGCAATGTCGGGTATAGGTACATTAGTAGCGGGAGGAAACACAAGGAGTTCAGTCTTTGACAGGTTCAGTTTCAGATATAGGGAGGACATGATATTAGACACAGCGTTTAGACAATCGCCGGTGTTTTCTAGAAAGGCTGGCGTGATGTCAGGAGAAGAAGCGTATAATTGGGTGTCATCAGCATAGAGATGGTACTGGAAACCAAATCTACTGATTGTTTGACCAATAGGGGCAGTATACAAAGAGAAGAGGAGGAGGCCTAGAACCGATCCTTGAGGAACCCCAACAGTAAGGGGAAGGTGAGAGGAGGATGAACCGGCAAAAGATACAGTAAAGGAGCAGTCAGAGAGATAGGAGGAGAACCAGGAGAGAACGGTGTCCTTGAGGCCAATGGAACGGAGCATAGTGAGGAGGAGCTGATGATCCACAGTGTCGAATGCTGCAGAGAGATCCAAGAGAATTAGCATGGAGTAATGACCATTAGATTTAGCTGTTAGTAGATCATTAGAGACTTTAGTGAGGGCAGTTTCAGTGGAGTGTAAAGAGCGGAAACCGGATTGGAGAGGGTCGAGAAGAGAGTTATCAAAGAGACTAGCTGAAGAGCCCGGCGCTGCCCGGGCATAGTAACTAACTGTGGTTAGTTATAGCAAATTATAATTATCCTCCATCCCATAGTCCCGTGCCCATATACCCATCATACATATCCACGATCCCATAGTCCCGTGCCCATATACCCATCATACATATTCGCCATCCCATAGTCGAGTGCCCATATACCCATCACACATCCTTCATCTCATAGTCCCGTGCCCATATACCCATCATACATATCCGCCATCTCATAGTCCCGTGTCCATATACCCGTCATACATATCCTCCATCCCATAGTCCAGTGCCCATATACCCATCACACATCCTCCATCTCATAGTCCCGTGCCCAAATACATATCCGCCATCCCATAGTCCCGTGCCCATATACCCATCAAACATATCCTCCATCCCATAGTCAAGTGCCCATATACCCATCACACATACATACATACATACACACTTTGAGCTTTATATATTAGACTACCTGAAGAGCCCGACGCTGCCCAGGCATAGTAACT